>NC_056750.1:605303069-605518263 GCF_019279795.1 Protopterus annectens | reverse complement strand
CAGTTTATCAGCCATGATGGAAAACACAACACAAACAATTTTAAAGAAAAAAAGTGTTTTTTTTTTTTTGTTTGTGTGTTTAAAGGAAGACAAAGGAGGAAACGTATTAACTACAAATAATGGTATTAGTAGAAAATTACCTAAGGGTAAAGAAAGATAAGAACGGACTACCATTAATGGTAGAAGAGAAATACCGAAAACATGGTAGAGAAAGTTAGTGAGGGTAAGTGGGTTTAGTTAAATAAGAAAGAGAACAAAAAAACTAAAAAGGTAACAAAAATAATTAGCTATTCACTCACACTACCCCAGAAAGAGCTTGAGCAATCGCAATCTCCACCGTCTTGAGTGGGGTATTGTAGTGGTCAGGGGGATTATGTGTAAGGGAAGAGTTTGAGAGTCGGATCCTAGAATCTTTAGAAAGTGGCAGAGTCAGATGCCAGGATCGGATCCAAGCCCATTTGTTTAGGAATGAATGAAAATGACAACATCAGATCACTTTTTATGAGTTCCTAAAGCAAAGCTATAAAATGGGCACTGCTTTACTACAGAGTAGATGCTGGTACTAACATAATCTCAAAGAATAATGCAACCCAGACTAAGCACTTGCATAAGCAACACACTCTTCATGACATATAAAACTTAAGACATAAAAATAATCAGTTTGAAATTACACTTTGTTTTAAAATTAAGTACTTCAGTCATACATTGCTGATGATGATGTAATTTAGCTGTGCTTAACGTCTACGAAAAAATGGAGACAGTACTGAAATCAAACAAAGGAAGATGAGAAATGTTTTAGAGCACTAACTTCTGCTTTTTTAAACAATGGTTGGAATATTTCTTTGAACTATGAATATTGTCAAAAGAATAAATGTGCACAGTAAGGAAATAAATAGCCAAATGTAGTCCACCCAAACACATGATTTTAGAAAATTAAAGAAAGG
Source organism: Protopterus annectens (assembly GCF_019279795.1). Classification (NCBI taxonomy): domain Eukaryota; kingdom Metazoa; phylum Chordata; order Ceratodontiformes; family Protopteridae; genus Protopterus; species Protopterus annectens. The sequence continues at coordinate 605,517,319 of NC_056750.1, read as the reverse complement.
CTCTATGTTACCTGAATGGCAGAAAGCCACCTATGGTCATATGAACAATGTTTGACTTGTACCACGGCTGAGAAGGGATTTCCCGAGCAATGTTCTTTGTACGACATGGTGCATCAAAGCTGCCAGCACTATTCTTACCAAAGATACCACCAATGACAGTGAGTGGAAACCCAACTAGTAGCCATACTGTAAGTAGTAGTAGGATGGTTGTGGCTGGAAGGGCTTGTGTTGAGCCATTAATCCAATGAACAGAGTTTACAACACTCCAGGTAAGGAAAAATGGTGCTACAGCAAAACAGGAAAATAGCAAATGAGAGAAAAATGACAAGTGAGGTCTCAGTTCAGAACACCTACATAAATATTACTACTGCAGTTATGACAAAACCATTTTGCTGTACAACAGTTTTATCATACCACCCCAACTGCCTTATAGCTAGGCTATCATTTCTATTACTTACATTTATACTTTACATGATGCAACTTGGTTGCCAACCACCATCTGCTTGTCCAGGCAACATCCCTGGATGTCAAAGACCCTCATTCAAAGTTCCAGAACATTACTTATCTCCTTGTGGTCCACAAAATAAATACCTGTGCTGAAGTCTGCTTGTCGCAAAATAAAACACAGTTTTCAAATATCTACCATAAAGACCCCCAAAATAACAGGATACCTGCTTTTGGAGATTATATTAATAACACTTGTGCACTGCCTAGTGTGCTCTCCTTCACTGGCTAGAAGTCAAAGGAATCAGCTCCTACTGACTTGAGCAGTTTTTGATGGTTATTTGAATGTTTAGAGGATATTACATTTTAAAAATACAATCCAGGGGCTTTCAATTCTGTAAAGAAAAGTATTAAAATGAATGCAGTTTTTAAAAGTATGCAATTTTATCTACATTTGCTGCAGTATCTCTCTCATGCATTTTCTGATTATCTGTACAATCCAATTTCAGCATCATAACACAGACAGGATTATCCCAACTCTCAGCGGGCAAAAGGTATGTAAACTAATCTTGGTCAGGTTGCCTGCCTAATGTACCATGTGCACACAAACACATACACACAAAGACACAAAACTCATGACATATACAAACATAAAAGCCGATTTTGAAGATCACTAATTCACCAACAGCAAATATTTGAGCTGTGGGATGAAATCAAATCAAGCAGCAAAAATCCAAACTCCACAATAAAGCCAGCCAGCTGAGAATCAAATGGAAAACAAGAGTACTGTAAGGCAACAAGTGCTAACCACTGTGTCACTATATATGCAAGATAAATTTATACACGCTCTAACAGTCACAATGGGGATGAAGGGTAGGTAACTATCCTGAAGCAGCCATCCTGTCAAGAATCTAAATGGCAATGCTCAGATCTGCTCTGACCTAAAACAGAATGGCATTAAATATACTGATCCCAAGGATATTGCCAATATCCAGGCAGATCGATTCAGTGCCAACTTCACTCCCCTCTCACCCCCTAAATGGCCCATCTCAATACCGGAAGATTGCCAAATTCCCGTCATAATGGCCACACAGGTAAAAAACGCATTCTCCAAAGCTAAGAATACAGCATCCATGGGACCAGATGACATCCCGGGCTGTGTACTACATGAACTACAATATGAACTGGAACCTCACCTAAGTGTCATGTTTGATCATAGCCTCACCTCAGGTTTCGTTCCCACTGAGTGGCGCAGAGCTACAGTTATCCCACTCCACAAGGGGGGATCCACCATGGATCCCGGAAACTACCATCCCATCAGTCTGACAAGCCTCATCTGCAAGGCCATGGAGAGTATTATCATGGAACTTATAAACAAAGACATTGGCAACCTTCAAACACTGGACCCCACCCAGTTTGGGTTCGTGAAGGGCCGATCTTGTCTCCTGAACCTGATTGACTTCTTTGAATCAGTCTCCAGAGCCATGGACAAGGGTAAGGTGGTCCACACAGCCTATCTAGACCTTGCCAAGGCCTTTGACACCATCCCCCACTCTGGAATCATAGATAAACTTACTAAGCTGGGCATTAATCCCTACATCACCCAATGGGCTGCTAACAGGCTTACTGATAGAACCCACACTGTAAAAGTAGCAGACTCCAAATCCAGCTCCAGACAAGTGGAGTACTTCATGGTTCAGTCCTGGGACCACTCTTGTTTGGCATCTACTTCTCTGAAGTACAGGCCAACACTAAGGGGACTCTGGCTAACAAAGTTCGCAGATGACTGCAAACTGGGAGCCATTATTGAATCCCCAAATGATGTGGATACTCTACAAAAGGGCCTTACAGAAACAGATGCTTGGTGCCAGAGCCATGGGCTCAAGCTCAATGCCAAGAAATGTACAGTTATCCCCTTTGGGAAAAAACATGTACCCGGGAATTACCATATAGGTGGCAGTACACTAAACACCGAAAGTGTGATAAGAGACTTAGGGACACAGGTGGACAGTGGTCTCACCTTCGATAACCACATCGCCACAACAGTCAGGAAATCCTTCTATGTGGCACACCTCATCACTAAGGGCTTTTCATCCAGAAAAAAGGAGGTCATTGTCCCACTGTACCCATCCCTCATTAGACCCGTTACAGAATACAACGCCCCTTCTGGTATGTACCTCTCAGGAACAACAACTGGAAAGGCTGCAGAAATACTTCACTAAAAGAATCACAGGCCTAAAGCAGATGCCCTATGCTGACCGCCTTAAAAAACTCCAGCTAAACTCTGTCGCATATCGTCTACTCAGAGGCGATCTCTGCTTAACATACAAGGCCATGTCAAACCCAGAGTTGTTGGACATGTTACACTTAAAGAAATCCCAATCCCTCAGAGCCACACGCTCCAGGGATCTAAACCTTGTCATCACAATAAACAAAACATGCTGGAGGGATAGGTTCCTGACCCAGAGACTCCCCAGACTCTGGAATAGATTGCCCATACATGTCAAGCAGAGTGCCTCTTTGGCCATCTTCAAAAGGAACCTTGACGATTGGATGGGAGAAAGGAAATTCACCCTGGGGATCACGTCAGTCACCCTGCTAGACAGGGGTCCAGGGAAGTAAATAGTGTGGGAAGAAATAGCCAGGGAATTGTTATGGCTAGGCTTGTATAGGCCCTAGGGCTGATAGCCTAGTATCAACCTATGAACCTACTTTTCAAGAACATAAAGTGTACGTACTTACCATAATATTTCTGGATTGGCAGTTCCATTGTCATGACCTTCAATACTAACCACTGGTAACAAACACTTAGTCAGCCCGGATCTAAAACTTTCCCAGGCTACCAGGCTCCTCCTGATTTTACTCATGATGCTGTACATTTATGAACTCTTCAACAAATCTCTGCAAGCTTGCACTAAGGCACAGAAAGAAAAAGAAGCAGTGAGAAATAGGTTATATTACCCTGGTCCTTCACAAGAGGCAGGGGGACACAGGGATGGTAATGTGATGAAGCCAGAATGGCAAATTCAGATTTATCACTATAGCAAGTATGGCAAATGTCATATTGGAGATTATCACCTCTAGAGAGAGTGCCAAGCTTAAACTCTAGAGTGGCTTACTGAGACACCATACTACTAACAACTGCATATCTGAAAGAACAAACTGGGGATCAGATCCACCTAAAACATGTAATATAAGTGTAGAACAAAGTCTAAATAATAAAACGAAATGCAATACTGAATAATGTGGAAAATAATCACAGTCCTATAGACAAAATAAAAGAGAGAAGAAAAGATCAACTATATTGCACTGAAGAGCTCCTAAAGGGTATGAAGACTGAAGATCATGTCTGGATAAAGAGACTGAGGTACCACCAACTCTACAGGTCCTCAGAAAACTGGTGCAAGCAATGAAAAAAATACCTGCTGTGTTGGTAAACTTACCATAACAGTAAATGTTTGAATGATCACTGCTACAGTCACAGCTTCTTACATGGAGCAATATCCTGCTAAGGATAGAACAGCTGGCCATCTTCCAAAGCTGCAGGGGCATGTTTCACATGCCAGAACTGTTACTCACTTCATACCAAACTGAAGACAGAGTGTATTGGGTGCAAAGCCCTTCAGAGCTTTCATGCCAAATGAGAGAGGGAGGCTAGAGCACTGAAAGAGGTCAATGTTAGAAAAATTAAAATAAAAGCCCTCACCCTGGCAACAAAAAAGTACAGTTGTGTACCTACCATAAATGTAGATGTTCGAGTGTATTCACTGTTGCAGTCATTACACTTGGGTTATCCTGCTGGCAGGCGACCCGCAGTCGGCCCGAGTTCCAAAGTCTTGGTCCGGCGTTGGTTGCTGTCACCTCTTCCCTGATGTCAGTGCACCAGGGGTATAAAAGATGCAACCGACGGCATTTTATTCAGTTTTGCTTGCCCCAGATGTCAGGTGCCCCCAGATAGGAAGGCTGGAAAGATAAAATTATTCCAAAAAAAACAAGCATATATCACTATAAACATTTCCTTCATCTACAAGCAAATACACCACATAGGTTGTATAGAAATGAGAAGTACAGAAAAGTCCCAGCAATGAAAAGGGAGATGGTGGGTAACCTGGACTGCAACAGTGAATACACTCGAACATCTACATTTATGGTAGGTACACAACTGTACCATGTTCATCGTGTTTTACTGTTCCAGTCATTACACTTGGGTAGAATCCCAAAGCTGAGGTTGGGCGGCTGGGTCTAAATTGGATTTGGAGAGGCTACCAGGCCCTGCAGAACTGCAGTGGCAAAGCCTGCTCTGGATTTAGAGTAGAGAGGTAAGTGTTAGCGCTTGGTGAAAGTGTGCACTGAGCTCCAGGTTGCAGCTTCTAAAATGTCTTTAGTTGGTACTCCTCTGAGAAAAGCTGCTGAAGTGGCTGCTGCTCTGGTAGAATGTGGACTAATGCCCTTAGGCACTGATTTGCCATGTTGTGCATAACAGAAGTGGATGCAGTGTCCTATCCATTTTGAAATTGTCTGCTTTGTAATAGGCTTTCCTTGTGATCCTACAGCATAGGCTACAAACAGTTGCTCAGTTTTTCTGAAAGATTTTGTTTTGTCCAAGTAGAATCGTAGTTGTCTGTGTGTATCCAAAGCATGCATAAGTCTCTCTTTCCTTTATTCTGGGGATTTGGGTAGAAAGTTGGTAAATTAATGGTTTGGTTCAAGGCCACATTGGAGACCACTTTTGGCATGAATGTTGGGTTTGTCCTAAGAGAAACCCTGTCCTGATGAAAAATGATTATAGGTTCCACAGCCATTAATGCCTGTAACTCTGAGACTCTTCTTGCTGAAGTTATTGCTAGGAGCAGAGCAGTTTCCATGATAAGAATTTTAGATCAGCTGTGCTGGCTGGTTCAAAAGGAGGCATTGTGAGTTTTTCTAAAACAAAGTTGAGATCCCAAGTTGGTACTGGTGCTCTTCTTGGTGGTCTTATATTTTTTGCCCCTTTGAGGTACTGTTGTAGAAGAGGATGTGAAAAAATAGGTGGTTCTGTATTGTAATGAGCTGAAATGGCAGATGCATGGATTTTAATTGATGAGAAAGATAGGCCTTTGTCCAGCATCTCAGTTAGGTATTGTAAAATCTGAGGAATATTTGGGACAAGTGGTTTGGGCCCTTGTGCCTGGTTCCAAGCACAGAATCTCTTCCATTTTTCTGCATAAGATTTTCTAGTGCTGGGCCTCCTGGCTTCTAAAATGACATCCATAACAGCTTTAGAGAGAGGTGCAGTCTGAGTGGCTACATTATCTGCCATGCTGCCAGATTTAAGGTTCTGAGTTGACTGTGCAGAATCTGATTGTCTTGTTGAGTCAGATGATGAGGAATTTGAGGTAGAAGCCACGCTGGGCCTTGAGACAAGTTCTTTAGGATTAGGTACCAGCGCTGGCATGGCCAGTCTGGGGCAATCAGGATCATTTTTGGCCTTTTTTGTCTGACTTTTAGGAGTACCTTGGAAATAAAAGGCATCGAATGAAAGGCATAGACTGTCAGGCCTTTCCAGCTGAATGATAGAGCATCCACTTTCCATGCTTGAGAGTGATAAATTCTTGTGCAGAATTTCTGTATTTGGTAATTGTGAGGGGAGGCAAATAGATCTATGTCTGGGCATCCCCATTTCCTCGTTATCATGCTGAACACTTGTGGATTTAGTTTCCATTCGTGAGGATCCATGAGATTTCTGCTTACTTCGTCTGCCAGTGTATTTTTTGTTCCTAGCAGGAATTGTGCCTGCAGATGTACTTGATAGGTCAGTGCTGTGTTCCACAAAGTCATGGCTTGTCTGCATAGGGGGTAGGAATGTGTGCCCCCTTGATTATGTACCACATAACTGTGGTATTGTCAGTCTTTATTAAAAGTTGTCCTGGATGCAGAAGGTCCTTGAAAGCTGTCAGGGCATTCTGTACAGCTAGCATCTCTTTTTGATTGATGTGAAGATGCATTTGTTCCTTGGCCCACGTGCCCTGAATACATTTTCCTGCCATATGTGCCCCCCAGGCATAATCCGATGCATCCGTTGTTACTGTCTGCCTGGCTGTGGGTAAGGTGAAAGGCTGTCCCTTGTTGTGGTGACAGGCCTGGGACAACCATCGAAACTCCTGTTGTAGGCAAGGAATTAAGGTTATGATTGTCTCCAGGCTGTGACAATGCTGAGTCCAAACACTTTTTAGATATCACTGTAGTTTCCTCGTATGCAGTTTTGCATATGGAATTAATAGAATGCAGGATACCATGAAGCCCAGGGCCTGCAGAATTTTTCTTGCAGGGAGCTGGGTTTTTTGTTGCCATCATTTGAAAGTAATGAGTCGGTTGCCTTTGTTTGTCTGGCGTGAGATAAGCCATCTGGGCAGATGTATTTAAGCTTGCACCCAGGAATATTACCTCTTGAGAGGGCACTAGTTTTGATTTCTTTTCGTTTACTGTGTACCCTAGGCAAATTAGTAATCTTTTTACAAACGCCAGATGCTTTAGAAGAACGTCCTTGCTCTCTGCTTGAATAAGGCAGTCGTCCAAGTAGGGATATATTTGAATTCCTTTTTGTCTTCAAAATGCAATTACTGGTGCCAGGCATTTTGTGAAGACCCTGGGTGCAGTAGATAAGCCAAAGGGCAGTGCAGAGAATTGGTAATGCATTGAGCCTGTTATGAATCTGAGGTATCTTCTGCAAGATTGTCTGATTGGGACATGCAGGTATGCCTCCTTGAGGTCCAAAGTAACTAGCCAAGCCTTCTTGCCCAGCATGGGCAGAAGTTGCTGTAGTGTTAACATTTTGAATCTTGGAACATCCAGGAAAGTATTTAGGATTGACAGGTCCAGTATTGGTCTCCAGGCTTTGTCCTTTCTGGGTACTAAGAAAAGTCTTGAGTAAAATCCTTGTCCCTGTTCTTGCTGAGGAACTCTTTGAATAGCTCCCATGTCAATAAGGGCAGCAATCTGTTTTTGTGCCTCTGCCCATTGGTTTTGTGGCAGGTCAGGCATACCTTTTGATTTTGGAAGCATGTGAAAGTGAAACCTGTAACCCTGAGAAACAATATTCAAAAACCATTTGTCCTGGGTGATTATGTGCCAATTTTTTGAGAAATGTGCTAGCTTTCCCCCTAGGGGTGCTGCCAAAAGGCAAGTGCTTGGCATCTGTAGAGGGAAGTCATTGGGACCGTTTCCTATAAGGCTGTGATTTGTCTTCTCCTCCTTTGGGGGCTGAAGCACCCCACTGTTTAGGTCTGTAGGAGCCTTGGGGCTGGGATCTGCCTCTTGGGCGTCTGTATCTGCCTCTTTGTGGTCTGTCTGACACTGGAATGGACCAATTATTTGAAGGCCAGTTTCTGCTAAATCTAGGTGGTTGAACCTGTAAGAAATCCTTCACTGTCTGCATTGATTTTGCTTTATTCTCCATTTTCTTTAACACCTCTTCTGCCTTAACACTAAACAAAGTATCATGCTGTAGTGGAGCATCCAATAATTTTACTTTAACATGGTCAGGCAAACTTTGTTCTTTCAACCAACCATGCCTTCGAATAACAGAGCCTGTAACTGCGGCTCTACAAGAAGCCTCTAATGAATCAAAACCACATTGCAGAGTATGCTTTCCCACTTGTTCAACTGCATGCAATAAATCCTGCATTTCCTTACTGTCAGGACTTTCTGAATTAGAAACCATTTTCTGTTTTAACAATGACATGAGGTACTGTTGATATTTAAGCATGTGAAACTGGCAATTTAAAGCCCTTACAGCTAAAGTAGCAGAAGTGTAAACTTTCCCCCCATCTCTCCAGAGCTCTGGAATCCCTATCCGAGGGGACAGGATTTTTAGTAGTGGAAGCCTTAACCCCTTTAGGACCCTGGAAAATTGTTTCTGGGTCTGCAGCGGGGTTTTTGTAAAGAAATTTATGAGAGTCAGGGACCCTGTTGTACCTGTCTGGCTTGACTGGTGCAGGGGGTAAAGAATCAGGAGACAGACTGGATTCAGAGAAAACATTATCCACAATATCAAGCACAGGGGGGATAGCCAGGGGCCTGTGCTGAGGCAATAAAAGGAAGTCTCTGAGCCTTTTCTTAGATTCTGAATAATCCTGGCTCTCCCAATGGAAATGCTCCCTCATGGTGTGCAGGGTTTCCCCAAAAGAATAATCCTCAGGCAGAGAGGCTGAAGGTATAGACTCTTCTGCATCAGAGTCCTCATTGGGAGGGAGAGAATATCCCTGGTCAGAAGAGGAATCAGATGAAAGAGAAACCTGGTCACAGGAATCATAGTCAGTGTCTTGCCTAGGCCTTTTGTCAGGAGGGGGATGGGAACCCCTGATTAAAGTAATTAGGTCTTCGGCCATTTTAAGCATCTGTTTCTTTGGCATGGATGACTGTTTTGGAGAATAATATACTTATTTCCTTGTCTTTAATGGTGTCTTTAACTTTGTCTTGGCAGCTGTAGTGGGCTTAATTGTAAGCTGTGAAGGTCTGAAAACACCCTCAGAAGCCGATGCCTGCTCAGCGGCTCCAGACCCATCTGAGGGAATAGTTTCCGTAGACCCAATACCTTGAGTTTCCACAGGCCTCGGTGTCTCCACGTGGCTGTCGGTTACGGCCTGTGGCTCTGAGGTAGCGGGTGTCAGGGGCTGCGAAAGCACCTCACTGGGAACCGGCGACTGGCCTAGAAGAGGCTTTGTCATCAGTTTTGGACCTCGGATGCCTGTCCTTTTCTTTGTCTTTGCGTTTTTTATAAATTCCGGTCGTCGGTTGTTCCGACAGCATTATGTAATTAAATCTTCGGCCAAAATAATGTAAAGCAAAATCAAACCAACGTTTAATAGTGCGTTTATTGAATCTAGCACAAAACCGACAACTGGTAACGTAGTGGTCAGGCCCTAGGCAAGGAATACAGTAAGAGTGGAAGTCCTTATGAGGTATTTGCTTCCCACAAGAAATACAATTATTAACTTTTACTGACATCGGTCTGGAGCAAGAAAAAGTTTCCCCAACGGGGTACTTAGCTTTACTGAAGACTTCGGATCTGAAACTCAACTATGAAAATCTCAGGAGTCGGCCGACCGGCACTTGCGAACTGCTTTTGCTTCGGGCACCGCACGGCAAGAAAGACTGAATAAAATGGCGTCGGTTGCATCTTTTATACCCCTGGTGCACTGACGTCAGGGAAGAGGCGACAGCAACTGACACTGGACCAAGACTTTGGAACTCGGGCCGACTGCAGGTCGCCTGCTAGCAGGATAACCCAAGTGTAATGACTGCAACAGTGAAACACGATGAACATCATGAAAAATAAAGGGGGGGGGGTGGCTGCTGCAGCAGTGATCATTTGAGCATCTACTGTTATGGTAACTTTACTTACACAATTGTACTATGTTCATAATTTAAACACTGTTGCAGTAGCCTTAGCTATATGGTAGACTACCACAGCATACACTGATTGGGAGGAGGAAGGATGAGGGTCCAGGAGCCTATAGAAAATAGTCCTAGCAAAGCCTACTCTAGACCTGTAGGAGAAATCTAGTTCATGATGCTTTGTAAAGGTATACACACAGAGGACCAATTTGCTGTTTCAAAAATACTTCTAGAATCTATCCCTTTCCAAAAAAGCCACAGATAAAGGCAGAGTTTTGGTAGACTAAGTCATGACGCTGTCTGGAATTGCCTTATTGTGGTGAGTATAACAAAAGGTAAAAGTGAGACACAACCATTTAGAGAAGATCCTTGATGCAGGCTGTCCCTTTTTTTTATCTTCATAAGAAATTAATAACTGGTCAGAGTTTCTTAAAGATTTAGTTCTGATAAAACAGTATCCAAGTTGTCTGTAGATATCCAGAGTATGGAGAATCATTTCTCCCTCATTTTCAGGCCCTTAAGAGAAGACAGCCAGATGAATAGTTTGGCTCAAAGTAAACTCAGACACCACTCTTGGCATAAACAAAGGATTAGTTCATAAAGAAATCCTACCTTTGTTGAAAATGAGATAAGATTAAACCACCACAAAAGTTTGCAACTTGGACACTCTTCTTACAGAAGACAGAGCAATCAGCAAAGCTGTTTTCCATGTTGATGACCTCAAATCAGATCTGATGAGTTGGTTCAACTGGAGCAAGAGTTAGTTTTACTAAAACAAAGTTAAGAACCCAAGGAGAAGTCACATGTCTTCTGGGAGGCCTGGTAACAACCCTTTCAAAAATATTTTAATATGGGAAAGTACTGAAAAGGGAGGATCTATGGGCAGGCTTGCTGAAAAGGCAGACAGGTGTACCTTGATAAAAGAAAAAGAAGGGCTAGAGAATAAGACCTCATGCAAACATTGTAGATCCAAAGAAATACTAGCCTTAAAATGGTCCTGTTTCTTGTTTTGGCACCAACTAGAAAATATTTTCCATTTGATAATCGATGATTTCCAACTACCAGGTTTATTTGCCGCCTTTAATACCTACTGCATGTCCTCAGAAAATAGTTGCCTAAAAGGAATTAAATCTATCATCCAGGCAGTTAGCTGAAGTTGCTTTGGTCTGTCTTTTTTGTCCCAGACACCTTATACTTTTACTCCTACTGCTCTCCCCAAGCAGAATCTGAGGTGCCTGTAGTTGCAAACTGTTCAGGAGCTGGAAGGGAAAATGGGAGACCTGGATTCAGATAAAACTGATCTCTCCACTAAACCAGTTCCTTTTTTTATAAACCCAAAAACTGGAATCTGGCAAGTCAGGAGATTTTGATGTTAGAACCATTCAGATTTTAGGTACCACTGACTCTTTTTCTTGCTGACATTGTGGACTGAGTGGAAAAACTCAAGAACAGACCTAATTATAAATCTACTTTTTTTTTCTATGGAAGAAAAGCTCTTTGAACTGAGGTATCTAGAAGACTCATGTGAGAAGGAAGCAAACAAGACTTTTGAATGTTTTCCTGAAACAGCAGTCTGAGAAGGAGATCTCTTACTCGGATGAGAGATTCTTCACACTTTGGAAAAACTCTGAAAAGATAAGAAAGTTATCTAAACAAGGCAAAATGTGAATACCTTACAGTCTGCAATAGGCTATAACTACAGTTAGCCACTTAGTGAATACTGTACAGTGAATAACCCAAAGGCTAATGCAGAGAACTGAAAGCATAATCCAGACACAGAAAACCTTAAGAAACATTTGAAATCTGAGGAAACAGGAATGCGATGATGATCATCATCAACTCCCTTTTTACTATTTTTTACATGGGGTCAGGGTGTCAACTTCAACGGTCGCCATCTCTCTCAATTCAATGCCACTCTCCTACCTTCTTCAACAGTCATGCCCAGACTGTCTCAGGTCTTCCCTCACACAACCCCTCATTACCTTTGCTGGACACCCTTTTTTCATCTTGCCTTCTTCCTCTCTTCCCCAAACCTTCATCAGGTTGTCTTCTGTTTTCCTGCAAATGTGTCCAAACCACCACAATCTGTTCTCTTTAACCTTCCCTGCAAATGGAGCTAAATCTGCTTCTGCTCTAATGTCTTAATTTTTTTGGTCTGTCCCACAGTGTGTATCCTACCACCTTGTCTCAGACACTTCATCTCCATCACCTCTAGCTTCCTCAACTGTTCTGCCTTCACTGCCTAGGTTTTTGTACCATACAGCAGTACTGGTCACAGTACTGTTTTGTACACCTTACCCTTCAGCTTCTTTGTCATTCTTCTGTCATATACTACATCTGACACACTATGCCAATTGCCTGCAGACCCTGTGATTCTAACTTTCACCTCCTTATTCACACTTCTCCTCTCTTCAACCACACCTCCCAAATACCTGAGGCTGTTAACCTACTCTTCTTCTGATTTTCCCCATTTACTGCCATTATAGCTGTCTCATCTGTACTTAGTTTCATCCCGTTTGCCTTCAGCTCTGCATTCCACTTCCCAACCATTTGCTGAAGTTCTTGCTCAGAGTCTGCCTGTAATGCTGCATCATCTGTATACAGTAGCTCTGTTGAGCTGTCCTCTCAGACATGTTTGCTAGTATAGTCCACCAGTATGAACAGCAGTGGGCTCAAAGCTGAAACCCTAACACCACACACTCCCGCTGGGACCCTATCTGTGAGAGTCTGAATACTGTTCTTACTTATGTCATTATGTCCTTGCAGAAATCCTGCACCAATTCTACCAGTGTTTCTGGGACTAACAAACCACGGCAGGACTGCCCGAATCAGCTTTTCTGGGACCTTATCATATGCATTCTCCAAGGCTATGAATGCCCAGTTGTACTCTTTCATATCTAGCTTATCAACTATCTGCCTCAATGCAAACATCACACTGATTGTGACGCATCCCAATCTGAATCCAAACTGCTAACTTCCCATCTTACTTTCTACTGCTCTACATATTCATTTATCATTCACCCTGTCCAGAACTTTCATGCAGTGTGACAGGAGTTTGATACTTCTGTACTACCCAGTTATGAATGCCACCTTTGTTCTTGTACACTGGCACTAGAATTCTTATTCTTCTGTAATCTGGGATAAGCACTTCTATTTGTACTACTACGAGTACCTTCTGGATCCATGTCTCCAAAACTTGCCCAACATCTTGATTATATCTGTTGTGGCCTCATCTCAGCCTGTTGCATACTTCTCAACCTCTTAGCTCAAAAAATGTGGACAAAGCCTAAAATAATGAGAGGAAAAAGGCCCAAAAATAGAGACAGATTTTAAATATTGCTTTTATTAGCTTAGAATGTTGCTAGAATAACAGGATTTGTATTAGCATAAATTTTCAGAATGATATGAAGTCTAAAACTCAAATTATGTCATTATTTAGAGGATTTAGTCCTTGGTGATTTGCCAGAAAACCACAAATTTTATCGAGGTATAGGCAAAACCTATTAGGCCACAATGTAGACATTTTGTACAAATCTGGACAGTGGAGAACTACGGCCTACTGTTTTCACTGACATCATCTTTAACTCACTCAAGCCTAAAAACGTATTTTTGTATACTTCCAGCTCACACTCCTACTGCCTTATGGCTTCCAGAATTTTATTTTGGGTCTGATGTCTAACAAAGTGACTTACCAGCTAATAATAGGCAGCATTAGAAAAGGCAAGGAGTTATTAATAAAATGACACTAATATTGTTAGTGTAGGCTCTCCTGCAGTAGAGATGTTAATCTTTGTTTTCCACTTATTCATATTTTCAAATGTAAATTCATATTTCAATGACTGAGACCTGAGTGTTATTGTGGAGTATGGTATGAAACACTAGTGAGGGAAACAGGACAATTCACTGTCAATACTGGTTTATACTGGAAATAATGCTAGTCGTTTGCTACTAATTATGAAAATAAACAATATTTCAATATGTACTTACTTCAAAAACCAGAGTGACTTACAAACTGTTGCATGACATTAAGTGAAACCTGAATGTTGAAGAAAACTGTCCTTGGTATATGCACTGTAAGTTGCACATCTTGACAGATATCCGGTATTATTTGTTTTGTTAATTATATAATTAAGTATACGTTTTCATATTTTTGTAAATATTTCAATAAACAGGCACTTAAAGAAATTTCTTGTTGCCATGTGAAAGCTCATGGCTGGTTAACAAAATATTGAAACATATGTCTAGGCTGCACTAGCAGTGGTGGTGGTGCTGCGGTAGCGTTGTTGCCTCACAGCAAGATGTTGTCCCGTTCGATTCTCAGCTAGAGCGTCTACTGTGTAGACATGCGTGAATGGGCGTACCTTCATTGAAGGTTGTGCGTTAGGGCCGGCAACTCAGCACATAAAAATCAACTGCCAATCATTAGCGGACCGGAGTTCCGCTGTGGCGACCCCTAACCGGGAAAAGCCGAAAGACACAACAACAACATGTCTAGGCTGTACTGTTTTCAAGATATGAAAATTTGCTTGTGGAAGTTTGCAAAAAATATAACTTGTGGCTTCTGTACATTATACTATATTAAATAATTTATGGAAAAGACTATGCATATACTGACTATTCTTTTATTGTTCACAAAATATAAAAATTCATAAATGTTTTTCCTTTTAAGTTTAATTTTCAGAAAATGCTCTGTAACGAAAGATGTGCGTAGGCTGTTAGAGGTGTAACATTCCACACCAGACAGATGTTAATGCTGTTTTTACTTCTAAGTTGTGCTCTTCCTCTTCTTTCATTGCAGTCTGTGGCTGGGGTAGTACAGTTTCTGTGGAGTTTTCTTCATTCTGTAGCTGCTGGAAGTAGTCCTTCCATCTGCCTTTGATGTCCTGTGGACTGGTGATCAAGCTGTAGCTGTTGCTTGCATCCCTTACAAACAGTGCCTGGTGATCATCTTGTTTATCATTCTGTGTTTGCCTTGCAACCTAATTTGAGTTTCTTTGTGCCATCCACTGAATCCCTTTCCAGAAGCTGGTAGAATGTCTCTGATGTCTTGTTCTTTGCTACTGCAACTGGTGCCTTAGCCTCTTTATTAGCCAACCAGTATTCCTTCTTATCCTGGTCTGTCATTTCTATTTCCAACTTTTTCCTGCATTCCTTTCTTTTGATGCTTTCCAAGACTTCTACATTCCTCCACTAGCTTTCCTTACTTACCTTATTTCCATACATGGTTCGACCACGTTAATGTTCTACAGTCCTCACACATGCTGTATTGAGCCACTGCCACCCTCTGACAATTCCATCTACTACTTCTTTATCATGAGGTGCTAGAAACCACAGTACTTATTTCAACTCGTTCTCTCTCTCTCTCTGTAATCAACTTCCAGGTCTTCAACCCAGTCTCTGTCTATCTTGCAGCCTTCTCCGATATCAGCTTGCAGATGACTGCGGCAACCAGTGGTTTATGCTGTGGGCAGATTGTTTCACTGATAACGACTTTGCAATCATTGATTCTACCCCAATGCCCTTTTCTTACTAGGAGAAAGTCTAATTGAGTTCAATGCTTGCCACTCTTGCATGTGCCCTTGTGACTCTCTCTTGCTGAATCATGTGTTGGCCATGATCAAGCCATTTGACAGACAGAAGTCTGGGATGGCCTCTCCTTCTTTATTTCTGTTGCCTCTTCCATGTGGACCCCAACAGTCCTTAAAAACTGTTCTGTGTCTAGCCTAATGTGTGCATTCAAGACCCAATTGCCAACATCAGTTCATATTGTCTTGCCTGAATGCACCCCTTTCCACACTATCACAATCCTACTGTAAGGCACAGCTGAGATCATGTGTACTACTCTCTCCTCATACTGGGGCCTGACTGCCATAAATCTGTCACTAATTCTAAACACCCCTCACTGTCTTATGAATCCTCTCCCTCATCACAATTTGCATACCATTTCTAGTCAGTCTTCCCCCTGAGTAAAAGGCTCTGGATCCCAAGACAACTGACTTTGCTGCACTGCCCTTCCATCTTGTCCCCTGGACACAGAGGATGTCCAGCCTCCTCCTTACCATTGTGTCATCCACTTTCAAGCTGCGTCAGTGAACCTGTACTGAAAGTAGAAATCCTTAGTTAATGATTGACAGGTTGATTGGTTTTACATCCAGCTTTTGCTTACCAGAGTTATCCCAGGTAAATCAATCTGGACAAATGGACATCAGTTAGCAGCTTACTGCCCCAGGGCTGCTGGTCTTTAAGACAAGCACTCATTGACTAACAGGGGAACATACGCCTCTCCCACCATTAGCATGGGTCCCTAATGTAGATCAGTGTAGGCTGGATCCTCAACCCTACTACTACCGGCACTACTTTCGCCCTCCCAGTTTTGATAACATTAGCCAGTGCAACCTAATCACCTAGTATCAATGTTTACACCACTGAGTGGCTAGCTCTGATACAGCATGCAGTCTGTGATCCATGTTCTCCTATTTAGAGCATACTGTGCACCACAGCTGATGTACAAAGCAGTTGGTCTGTACAACTCCTCTCTCTATAGGCACCATCTACAGCCTGTGCTACTGCCCACAACTCCATTCTTGGATGAGTTTGAGGTGGAAATATCCAGCATGCTTTTAGAAGGTGGAAGAACCCCCCCCCCCCCCGAGTCGTAGGGAGAACATGCAAACGTCTGACAGGTAATGGCCAGTGGTCAAGATCAAACCTTGAACTTGTTCATGGGAAGTTAAGACCTTAACCATTATACCAGCTGCGCCATCACAGAAATTTTCTATACAAAAATCATTTGAATCTACAATTACTGAAAGGAGAACTCAGTGGTGACATATCATGAAGGGATAGCATTTTGAACTTTGGGACTTTCACAAATTGATTTAGAAAGGAAAATTCTAAAACTGGTCTCATGAGGCTTCTTTCCTTGGTACCAGAAACATTCTTTAACAGACATTCTTGAACAGAAAACATTCCTGTCAGAAAGGGTGGGTCAGCTTCTACTACCCTCTGAGTCAGCAGATGCTGAATTACAGGAGAGAAAAAAAAAAGTCTGACCTGGTGGATGAGTAGGAATCCCCAGAAATGGAGGAAAAGGGCTCCCACTAGCACCTGTATCTTGGATGGATCACTTGTGGCACCAATTTGTCTGAGAATATCTGTCACCAAAGAGTGAGAGGGGGAGACGGGCACAATTTTTGGGGGAGATTTAACGGTTTGCCAGAGGGGGGAGCTTACTATTTGCAGATAGTTATTCAGACTTGTTGGACTGTGTTTCTTGGGGGCTCCTACTTTCTTTTTGGACCTCCTTGCCATTATTTCTTTGAATGTTTGCTTGCCAGAATTTTGCTGCATCTGCTTATTTTACCTTTTATAAAAAGAAGTGCTGAGGAAGGTGTGAAACCATTACATTTGGAGAAAGAAGGATGACAAATACGAGTCGCCGTATGAATCAGTTTCCCTCTCTTATCACACTTTTTCAGGACCTCAGCAGCAATGGTCCAACACAATCTCCATATCCAAAGAAGAATTCAAAGTAGCAGATCTAACACACAATGGTAAATTCTGAGTATATAACAATGCAAACCCTACTGTAACAGCTGCTCTGGAAGAGGCATCAACTGAATCATAATCACATTTCAAACAGTGTTTTGTGACTTGAGACAGAAGCAATAAACTAAAGGAAGATATTTCCTCAGAAGAAGGAAAAGTGGCTATTAAAGTTCCTCATATCTTCGAAAGATGCAAGCAAAGATTGTAATATGTGAACATGGCAATTCAGAATTCTAAACATAAGCTTTTCCTTCCTTAAAAGAAGGGGGGGGGGTTAAGCATATACCAAAGGTTTAGCAACAGTATGTTTTGCCAAAAAAATCACTGCACGGTCACGAGGGCTTTCAAAATAAAACTTTGTATTTTTCAAAATACTGGAAAAACAAAAGTTATGTACCCATCATAATGATACATTTATGCAGTCCATTTTCACTCTTCTGCTACTGATGGATCTCTGATACTACCTTGGATCTGACTTGGCCACTTTCACTAGACTCATGGATCCAGCTCTTGAGCTCTTCCCTTTACCCACAATGCTCTACCATCTTGTATACCTCAGATGGAGTTTGCTGCCCAACTCTTAACATGTACATGACACTATATGATTTATGAAAAGGCAGGATAAGGGCATACAGAAAGGCTCGAGTCCAAGCAAGGAACAGGTGGGTTCCCAAAGGGGCACTCCTTAGGTCCCACTAGGAAGAAAAATAAAAGGTTTGGAGGGTGGGGAGTGGAGGAAGACTGAAAATGGACATGTGCATCATTATGGTGAGTACATAAGTTTGTATTTGATATTGTCATTTTCATTCATTCCTCAACTGATGGGACAGAGTCCCCAGCTGGATATGATCTTGGGTGGTCTGCATGGAAGGATATTGCGGGGTACAACAGAACCAAATGCTGCCCTATTTCTGGAAAGTATACCTAACTTGTAATGAGCAATAAAAGTATAAATATCAGACTAAGTGGCAGCTACACAAATATCACCTATGGACTTTCTTGACTAAAAGGCATATGAAGCGGCAACAGAGATCGTGGAATGTGCTTTGTGGGGCTTAAGTAAAGATAAACCTTTTTCTTAATAAAAAACATCATAGACACTGCTTTACCCAATTTGTTCTTTGACAAGGATACAAACAGTTGGTCAGTTTGCCTGAAATCTTGAGTTCTGTGCAGACGAAATCTAAGCTGCCATAGACACTGCTTTACCCAATTTGTTCATTGAGAAGGATACAAATAGTTGGTCAGTTTGCCTGAAATCCTGGGTTCTGTGTAGAGAAATCTAAGCTGCCAATGTACGTCCAAAAGATGCAGCATGTATTCTCCTTTGATAACTTCAGAAATAACACACGAAAAAGGAAAACCTGACTTACGCTGGATTCGGAATCCACTTTAAGTAAACAAGATGGGTTGATGCGTAAAGGCACCTTATCCTTATGGAAGGTCAAGTATAGAGATCTAGCAGACAGGGATTGGAGTTCAGATACTCGTCTGGCCGAAATGACAGTGACCAGAAAAATTGTTTTCCAGGACAAAAACCTAAGGTCAATCTTAGCCTAAGGCTCAAAAGGACATAGGGTAAGAGCCTGTAACAGAACAATCAAATCCCAAGGGAGTATATGATCTTTAACTGGGGTCTGAGTAAAAAGGTACCCTTAAGGAAGGCCTTGCACAATTTCAAACAAGCCAAAGAGGAATGATTCTCACCTGAATGAAAATTAGAAATGTCTACTAACTGAACTTTAACTGTAGAATAACTTGTCCCGTTGTTAAAAATGGAAGTCAGAAAATTAAGAACTGCTGAAACTGAAGCAGAGAACGGGTCCAGGTCTACCTGAGGAGCCCAAACTGAAAATCTTTTCCACTTACACTTTTGTAAATTTTTCCTAGTAGAAACAATATGTCAGACTGAAGAGGAAAGCTTGGATTGTCTAGCATCACTGGAATTGGAGAAACCATGCAGTTAACTTGAGGCCATTGATGTCCAGGTGTTTCATTACAGCCAGTTGAAGGTCTGGATGTGTGTCCGGTAAAGTGGATACAGAAGAGGAGGCCACAGGAATGAGAACCAAACTTGACGAGGCCAAAAATACACAATGAGGATAACTGGAATGCTTTGTGTAGAAATTTGGGGATGAGGGGTAATGGAGGATAAGCACAAACAAGATCAGAGGGCCAGTCGTGGACTGCAACATCTCTCAGTGATTGTTGCTGAAGGGAGAAGCAAAAACATCGCAGCATGGCTGGCCCCAGTGACAGGAGATCCCTTCCACCACTCTGATTAAGACAACACTCAACAGGCATCAGAATGGATCTGTTTGGTTTGTCTGCAAGCACACTTGTGTTCCCCAGTATGTGTGTTTCCATACGAAAATGACCAGAAAAGATAGTCCACTGCCACACTCTCGTAACCTCTCAGCACAATGGGTAACATCTGGTTCACTCGATTGCTAATGTCCCAGACTACCGACATGTTGTCTATTTGTATTGCAATCATCCCTGGGGGAGAACATCTTGAAAAGTATGCAATGCTAGTAGGACTGCTCTCATTTCCAGGACACTGATGTGCAAATTGGCCTCTTCTGTGGACCACATACTTTGGATTGTCCTTCCCAAGAAATACCCCCCATCCAGTCTGGGAGGTGGGAGGTGTCCACAGTAACTGTAGGTACTGGCAGTAGGAGAACAAAGGGATGACCTTGACAAACCTTTTCTGAATGAATCCACCAAAGAAGATATTCCTTGTAAACTTTGGAAATCTTGACTGAAGTGCTCAAGGGTTGTTGAAGAATAAACCAATGAAATTTGAGTAATAGAACTACAGTCACACCTCTCAACTGTACAGATTTTCGCAGAATGTTCAGATTTTTGCCTCATATTTTGGGTCTGCTTCTCATAAAATTGTGGTTTTGTGGCAAATCACTGGTAAATTATGGAGGGTTGAAGTCAGAAAATAATGACAGACATCTGAGTTTCAGACTTCATACCCTTCAGAAAAATTCATGCTAAAGCAAAACCTGTTATTCCATCAACTTTCTAATTTTGTAAGAGCAATACTTAAAAAGTGTCCCTATTTTTGGGCCTTTGTCCCCCATTATTTATTGCTTTGTCCAAATTTTTTGTTCTAAGATGTTGAGATGTATGACTAGAGTGACTGCTGCTGCCAATGATCCTAAAGCTTGCAAAACTAGCCTTGCTGGAGAGTAAGAGTGGGAGATCACTTACATGACCTGCAGTCTGAGGGTATGAACTCTTATTGGAGGAAGCGAGGCTATCTGGTTGATCGTGTCTATCTAGACAAGGACTTATCAACTCCAGAGTCTGTGTAGGTATAAGCTGTAAATTGGTGTAATTGACAGTGATACCCAGGTGATGACACAACTGAAGCAAGTAGTCCCTTGCTTGAATAAGTAAATGTCTGGATGGAGCTGGTAGAAGCCAGTCATCTAGGGAAGGAAACGCACAGAATCCCAGCAGTCTCAACTGAGCAACTATCACTGCCACTGATTTGGTGAACACCCTGGGGGCTCTGGTTAAGCCAAAGGACAGTGCTCTGAACTGATGATGACTGGCTCCTATAGTGCAGGTGTCTTCTGGAGTGCCTATTCATTTTGATATGATAGTACACATCCTGAAGCTCTCTCGAGCACATCCAACTGTCCTTTCACAGAAGAGGTAAAATGGACTGAACCATAACTATCCACAAGTTTGAATATCTTGTATACTGTTTTAGTTTGCTGAGATCCAGAATTGGTCTCAAGTTCCCTGTATTTTTTGGCAATAAAAAGAATCTTAAATAAATTCCAGAGCCTTGCTGATCTGAGGTCACTTTTTTGTAGCAGCTTTACTATTTCCAAGGTTGCTGCTTCCCTCTGATTGAGTGGAACATTGAGGATCTTTTTAATTTTTGTTGACGGAATATGGGAAAATGGTATGAGATAAACATTGGATATGATCTTCTGCAAAGAAATATTTTTTGTGATGGATGCCCAGGCTTCTGGGTAAACGTATAAGTGCCCACCCCTGAGTACAGCTGTTGGGCAACCTTTCAGAAGTGCTGGTAGGGCCTAGCAAAGAAGGTGTCTTTCAAAGCCCTGGTTCTGCAGGCCATCCCTGCAGAGAGGGCAGCATCTTCCATTAGCGCTCCCTCCCCTACCCCAGGAAGAACCACCTCCTCTCGCATCCAGGAAAGGACCTTGGGACTTGTCAAACCACATCTTTTTACCACCTCATTGATTCTGGAAGAAGGACCTTTGAGGGACAGAAAAACAGATCCGCATGATAGACAGGGTCTTTCCATCTTGTTCACTTTTAGAGAGCGTTTCCTTAACTCTGGGATCAAAGAAGGATGATCCATCAAAAGGAACATTGATGCAGAAAATCTTGAAGGGCTCTGTAAAATAACACAGGTGCATCCAAGTATGCCTCATGACTGCAATGGCTGAACCCACAACCCTACAGGTACCTTCAGCTGCATGAAAGATCAGCCTCATAGATGTGCTGGAAATAGATTGAAGGGTGGCCAGTTGTAAAGAAACTTTTTTCTAGTCCTCCACAAACATGGACCCTGACAAAGATTTGGAAAGCGCCTTTATCAAATCCCTTTGTAACCTAGTGATGTGCACCAAATAATTCAGCGACCGAACAGCAAAAGGTCATACAGGCATACATGTGCTTGCCAAATCTGTCCAAGACCCTGGACTTCCAATTACAGGGATGGATAGATGAGCTTTCTTTTGCAAGTTCCCTCTTAGTGGCTGCTGCCACCACAATGGCATCCAGTGGGACTCCCTTGCTCCAGCGGACTCTGTCTTCGGGTGGAACTAAAAACTTATTTGGCATCTTAGGTATGGGTTCCATAATATTGGTCTCCTTCCATGCTCAGCGTGAGATAAGGTCGCTGAACTAATCAGCTGGACAGACCATCCAAGATGTAGCTGGGCCAGCAGTGAAAGCCTCCAGAAACACAAACTCCTCCTGGGCAGGGGTTTCATAAGATCATCCACCTCTCTGTTTAAGAAGTTCTAGGATCTCTCCAAGGGAGACATTATTAGGTGGAGATCTGAGGACCCCCCCTTCATCAAAGTCTATGTCTTCAGTGATAGATTCCTGAAGGGAATCTAGGTGTCTCCTTTTGGATGTCCTCCTCCTAGGGACTTCATCAGTGGGGTGGGTCTGGTGAAGTATGGGAAGTGAGCGAGGAGTCCTGTGTAAGGACTTTCCGAAGGCTAGTACAGGGTGGTTGTCCCAGTGGAATAGACACGAGATGCTCAGAGCTTAAATTCGATGGAGGAAGAATGGGATCTGAAGAGAGTAAGGATGTCCTCTCTCTCTGGGTAGACAGAAAGCCCTGTCCTCTACCATCAGAGCAGAAGGTCCAGGAGAAAAGACAGTCAGTCGCACTGGCACTGAAGCTACCTGCACCCTCTGAATCCACGTAAACACTTGCCTTGAGAAGTGAATCAGAGCCGAGGTGTTTAACGACGAGGAGCCAAAAGGCACGGATGGCTCTGACAGCTTTGAAGTCAACCCCAACCCCCCAAAGCCACCAACACTTCGGCTCCAAGAGTCATCCTGCTCCGAAGAGATCAGAGCTAGGCAATTCTGCATGGTTGGAGTGGAAGAATGCACTGTCTACAGATCCAACAAGGACATTATGAAAAATGTTGGATCTGAGGGCTCCAAAAACACCAGTCGGATCAAAGGAGGAGATATAACATGAGTCTGAGAAGAGGGAAAGTTCATGGGTCCAATGGAAGACGGATGGAATTACCCCCATCTGGATCTGAGCCTTAAGAAACTATAATCATTCCATCCACCTCTGCTTCAGATAAACTCCTGGAGGATCTAATGAAAGAACATTTGGAAGGTGGTTTGGAGTGTTTCCTGCAAAAAAGGTGAATGGAGTCAAGGAGATATCAGCTCCAGAGAGAAATGTGGAGAGTAGATCCAAGAAGATTTGGTGCTGGGAGTTGTAGGATCTGATGTGGACATCAGATCTAGTTTCTTGGTTCAGGAGTAGGAGCTGAATGAGGAGAATGACCAGGGACCATTTCCTGGACTCCTTCCCAATTACAGCCAAGTCATGTCTCCCCTCACAGTTTTTTTTTTGGAGGGGATTTGAGCCCCAGCTAGTGCAGAAGCAGAAGAAGGTGGTAGTAAGCCTCTTAACACTAACTTGTTTCTCCTGTCACTCAAAGTAAGGGAGTTGAATCCAAAGCAGATGGAGCAGTGAACTTAAAGATGGGCAACACCCAAACAATAAACATAATCCTTGTGGGTATCAGAATTAGGGATCTTATGTCCACACGATGAGCATTTCTTAAAGCCCATAAGCTTGTCAGCCATATTGAGATCAAACAGAATGAGAGAGAGAGCAGGAAAAAAGAAAATACCAACAATGGTATTCCAGACGTACCCCACAGATGGGTAAACAGAAAAAGAAAGAATGAATACCAGTGATGGTATTTAAAAGAATATCCTCACAAGGATAGACAGGCCTAACTAGAAGAACAAGTTAGAGAATTTCAACACTACCAAGAGCCTGCTACTTGGGTAATGGAAAAGTGATGAATGAAAAAAAGATATTAAAAAAAGAAAAAAATTCACAAATCAGGAGATAAAGAATCCTATTCAACACCCTTAGCTCAAGAACAAAAAAATCCACTGCCGAATGATATGGCAGCAAATGAAAGCTGAGGTATACAGGGATGGTGAGGCACTGTGGGAAAAGGGAGGAGCTCGAGAGCAGGACCTATGACACTAATGGAAGCGGCTGAGTCAGATCCAAGGTTGGATCTAAGATCCATCAGTTGAGGAAGAATGAAAATAAGAAC
The DNA here is from genome assembly GCF_019279795.1 of Protopterus annectens. Taxonomy (NCBI): domain Eukaryota; kingdom Metazoa; phylum Chordata; order Ceratodontiformes; family Protopteridae; genus Protopterus; species Protopterus annectens. The sequence continues at coordinate 605,493,116 of NC_056750.1, read as the reverse complement.
ATCAGATTCATTATGTTCTCACTGAAACAACGGGGTCATTCTAGCTTGATATGATTTCAGAAAAAGACATCAGAAGACACACTCTCCTCAGAATTTGAATCTACCACCTTATGAGAGAAAACACAAACTGTTCCTTCAAAATTATTTCCTTATTCAATGTATTGGGAATCTTAAAAAATGAAGCAACCATTTTTCCTTTACTAACTAGTAAGACTAGAATGGGAGGGGGGCAAAATCCTGAGCAAAGACCAATAAGTCATTCCTGACGAAAGTAAATGACACCGGAAGATAAATGTTTAACTTACAGGAATTTCCAGAGAAGCAAACTGACCTCTGCTAGGCATATCACCCTAAGGAAAGGCATCCCAGTTCAGCTAGGCAGAGAGGTATTTCCCGCTCCTTCTTTCAAGACCAACAAAAGGTGGACCTCTCATACTCACCAAAGACATACCCACAACTGCAGAGGAGGACTCGAACTCCTGGTCCTTGGTGGTATCTACATCAGAGAAAACTAAAGATGATGAATAGTCTGAAGAACCAAAAATGGTCACAGCAGTCTCACTCATTTGTGCCCCCCTTTCTCAGGTTGTTCCTGATTCTGAGGGGAAGACTTCGGCTTTTTCTTTGTTGGGTTCTACTTCTCAAGTGGCTCGCCACTCTATCAAGTCCAGTTATGATGCAGCTGATGCTTCTTCCAGGGCTGGCACATTTGGTTATGTTGTAAACCATAACTTTTGGCTTCATCTTCAGGCTTTGCCTGGTGATATTAAGGCCAAATTATTGGGTGCTACTCTGGGTAAAAAAAAAAAAAAAAAAAAATTTGGCTCTGTTGCTGCTGCTGAACTTTTATAAGTCCCTCCAAGATAAGGCAAAGCATTGCAGGAGGTGAAACATGCTTTTGTTTCTCCTATTCTGCTGACGGGGAAAAGTTGGTCTACAAATTTTTCTCATTTTGTGGCAGGAAGAAACAAGGTACCAGTAAGCTGCTCCACCGTAAAGCCAAAAAAAGAAGTCTGAAACACGTATCACACTGCCCACAACTAATGAGGTATTACAAAATAGAGTTTTCACAATAAAAGGCACAACAGACATTTTCCCCAGCCACTAACAATTTAATAAAAGTTTTAAAATAAAAAATATACTTTTTATGCTTTCACGCAAAAGTAAAAAGTACCACTTCACAGTTTAAACTGCATGAAAATTCATATGCTAATCAAATAAGCATAAAACTTCTATCTTAAAATAACTTATTTCACAGAAACCATCCATTTTTTTAACTAACAGAAATGTCATGTGACAGTCCAAAAAACAATAAATTCCTAGCAAAAAAAAAACAAAAGTTATTGACGGAAAGTTCTGTTTTAGTCATACAATTAAAATGTGGAAGCATTTCCCACTGAAGAGAAAGTAAAATTGCATAAAATGTTACCATAACAGTAGATGTCCTTCTTCACTGTTGTAGTATTCCTTACATAAAGGATCTCCTGCCAAGGATAGCCCAAAATCTGGCCAGTAAGGCAAAGCCTTTAGTGTTTACCAGCACTGTACGTCACACATATGCTCCCCAAACAAGGCACGCACACACTTCAGAAATGAAAAGCCCCAGAAGAACAGAATGTCCCTAGGGACCAGGAGGAACATGTGCAGCCAGAATCCTTGGCCAGTAGGGCAAGAAGAATAGGGCAGAGCAGAGGGGAAAGGAGGGAGAAAGTGAATACTACAACAGTGAAGAGAAGGACATCTACTGTTATGTTAACATTTTACACAACTGTACTATGTCCTTCCATGTAACAGTTGCAGTATTCCTTACATAGTGGAGAGAACAAAAGCTCAAAAGGAATCTTGGGCAGAGGAAGGCACTGGAGAGCCCTCTACAAACCCATGCAGGACAGTCCTGGCAAAGCCAGCTATTGCTCTGGAAATAGCATTCAACCTGTAATGTTAGTGAAGGCATGGACAGAAATCCCCAAACATAAGCCTCAGAAATGGAATTAGTATCCAATGCTTTAAAAAAGCACCACAGGAAGCAGTAGCTCTGGGAGAATAAGCTTTTACATAAGATGAAAGACATTTACCGTGAAAAGAATAACAAAAAGAAATGGCCTTAGAAATTCAGGAAGAGATGGTTTGTCTAGAGACTGCCAAATTCAAAGGCCTGGGATGAAAAGAAACAAAAGGTGGCTCAGATTTGCAAACAGCCTTAGTCTTATCCAAATATCTGAGCTGTCTAGTCAAGACTGTGGAGAAGGAAAAAAGGAAGGCAAATTAACAGAATGATTAAGAGTCAACTCGGTGACCACCTTCACCATAAAAGAAGGATTAATACAAAGAGACACCCTGTCCTTGTGAAAATCTAAAAAGGGAGGGACAGCCATGACAGCCTGAAGTTCAGATACTCTCTAAACTGAATGTAAGGGCTAAAAGAAGAACAGCCTTCAAAGTGCAATGTTGTAGGGAAGCAGAAGCAGCAGGCTCAAAAACAGCCTGAGTCAATTTTTCAAGAAAACTGTGTTCTCAAGAAGGCAGAATAAGCTTCCTGAGAGGCCTGATATGAAGAGGCCAGAAGAGGAACTAATGGGCAAATAAGCAGAAAATACTGATAGGTGTGCTTTAACCGAAGAATATGCCAACCAAGCATGGAGCAGATCATACAAACGAAAAAAAAAACATTAAGAACCTGAACTGAAGAGAGATCCTGGTTTTGAGAGAGGTACCAGGCAGAAAATATATTCCATTTGGTCAAACATGATTTTCTGGTACTGGGTTTCCTGACCTCCTGCAGGACCCAAAGCACATCCTCAGAAAAGAAGTGCTTAAAAGGAATCAGAACCCTATGAGAAGGCAAATGGGGATGGATAAGAGGCCCCTTGTCCTGTGTGAGAAGGTCCACCAGTTGAGGTAACTTGTGGTGATGCCCCTGGCCAACTGAGAAAGAAGGTGTGCGCTATGCTGTTTGGGCCAAAAGACAGTCAACTAGCAAGATTTTGGGGGAGACTTGTCTGATCTTGTGCAAGACTCTCGAAAGCAGTGGAAGAGGAGGACAGGTGTACAGAAACATCCCCTTCCAAGGAAAAGACAGGGCTTCCACCTTTCAAGCCAAATGATTTGGGACTCTGCAACAGAGTAGAGGAAGTTGTCTGTTCAGAGGGCAGGCAAAAATATCTATCTGAGGAATACCCCACTGATGGACAATGTCTAGAAACACATCTCTATGAAGCATCCATTCATGAGCCTGCAAGCTGGATCTGCTCAAACAGTCTGCCACTATATTGTGCTCTGAGGAAATGCAGACAGCCTGAAGAGTCACTTGATACTTGACAGCTAGATCCTAGACCTGAAGAGCTAGCCTGCAAAGAAGAAGGGACATTGTACCCCTTTACTTGCTGATGTAGCACATCACTGTAGTATTCTCTGTGAAAAATTTCAGGGGCACGGGATGAAGTAGATTAAGAAACGCCTGAACAGTTAAAAGTAGAGCACTCATCTCCTTGATGTCGATGTGGTCTGACCTCTGATGAGCAGGCCATGGACCTTGAGAGAGCTTAAGGAAGGTCCCCACCTCTGTCTAAGTCATGCAAAAAGAGCTCGGAGTCAAAACTGGAGGCAGTAATGGAAACCCCAGGTTGAGTGAAACATGAGGAAACCACCACTGAAGCTCAAGCTTGAGACAGGGAAGGAAGGGAATTTGAAGGCCAGAAGGTGACCATATTGAAGCTACACAGACTTGAGGTACCACTGAAGCTTTCTCATAGGAAGCCTGGCTAGATGCAGCAAAGGAATGCTGGAGGTCATAAACCCAAGAACCTTGAGAAATTCCCTGACCATGACTGAAGCCAGAGAAAGAAGAGACTGGAAAAATACAATCAGAGATGAGGCCTTGGGGGCAGGCAGGGATGCCACCATGGGAATGGTCTGGATCTTGCAATCAAGAAGAACATGATCCTGAGGAGGAGTCAAGACTGATTTTTGAAAGTTTATGTTGAATCTCAGACACGGCATCATGGAAATAGTAAGTCCTAAAGCTAAACCTCAGGGGATGAGGCTTGAATGAGCAGATTGTCCAAATAAGGAAAGATCTGAACCCCTCTCATCCTGCAAAAAGCAATGACAGGAGGAAGGCATTTTGTGAATACTTCCCTGTGGCAGTAGAGAGACCAAAGGGCAGAGCAGAGAACTGAAAATGCAAGGAAGAAACAGAGAAATGCAAAAGCTTCCTGCAACGGGGATGGTTGGGAGTGTGAAGGTAGGCATCCTTGAAATCCAGAGAGACCATAAATGCTTGGGAAAGAAGAAGGAAGATAAAGTTTGAAGGGACAACATTCAAAAGGAGGGGGACCTTCAAAAGAAAGTTGTTGCGCTGAGAAAGGTCCAGAATTGGTCTCCAGATGCCCTCCTTTCTGGAAACCAGAAGCACTCAAAGAAAACTTCCCTTCTCAATCAGGGGGCACAACCTGATTGGTGCCCTGGGCCAAAAGAAAATGAAGCACCTCTGGAAAGATTGGAAGCTGTTCTTGAGGAGGTTGAGGGATGCCCAGAAAGGGAAGAAGAGATTTCCAAACCATAAAATATTCCTGGCAGATGATGGACAGACCACCTCAAGAGTCTGTTGTGAGCCTTAACCAATTTGGAAGTTATGGGGAATGGACGAAAGGAAGAGGGAACCTGGCCGAGAGGAAAAGGGAAGCACACTGTTAAATGGAACCTAGTTTATCCTGAGAAGGAGGTTTCTGAGAAATCGAGGTTTGTGCAGATTTAGCAGGAGGTGCACATGTAAAACCCTTTTTACACTTGGGAGGCTGGCAAGACTCTGTGAACAAAAGTAGATCTGATAGGGTAATTTCCCTGAAACTTAAGGACATGAGAAACAAAATATATGTTTCAACTCCTACAAGGCTTTGCCCTTATCCTGGAGGAATTTAAAAGTTCAGCAGCAGCACAGCCAAAAAAATATTATCCAGAAAAGCACCCAATAATTTGGGCTTAATCTCATCAAGCAAGGCCTGAAGAAGCCAAGAGTAATGTCTCACAAAAGAACCAAATGTACCAGCCCTGGAAGAAGAATCAGCTGCATCACAACTGCACTTGATAGAGTGGCGAGCCACTTGAGAAGTGAAACCAAACATGGAAAAAGCTGAAGCCTTCCCTTCAGAATCAGGAAGGTCAAAAACAACCTGGGAAGGGGGAGGGGGACTAAAACATACCTGTTCGTAGGAGTCTGATAATTAATAGTCCTAAAAGCCAGGGTGGCAGCAGTACAGACCTTTTTACCCAACCTCTCCATAGCCCTACTATCCTTATCTGAAGGAAACAACATGGTAGACGGCAACTGCTTGGAAGTTTTATCAAAGGAGAGGGAGATACCACTGGAAGGTTAGCACAAGGGTATTTATACAGAGATTTACAATCATTAGGAAACTTCTAAAATCTGTCAGGCTTCTTAGAAGCTGGGGCTGAGAATCAGAGGCTACAAAAGCTGCTGAAAAGATATCCAGGAGGGCAGTCAGAACTGCAAGTACAGCAGAAGGCTTGGAAGACTCCTGGATTTTAAGAAAATGGTGGATTTAGGCACACTGGCGCCTTTTAAGTTGTACCAGATTAAAAAAAAAAAAAACATCTTCCCAAAGAACCCCCTGTCACCAAACATGTTAAATACATGGGGGATCTGATTGGAGGTTTCGGTCAGATGATTTTTTTTTTTATAACAGTCCTCCAGCTCCATCTGCGTAATTTTAGGTGCTTGCCACGCTTTGGTGAGAAGAACTGTCACTGTCTGTGATATCGTAAACGTTTGTCATAAATTTTTTTTTTTTTTTAAATAGTGGGGCTAACAACTTTGAAAATGCTTTTCAACAGTAGGGGAGTGAATGAGTGATCTGCATTGAGGTAATGCTAGAGCAGTGGAGGGGGGGTGAACGAGTGATCTGCATTGAGGTAATGCTAATTCTTGTTGTATTTTATTGACTGGTGCCAAAAAAGTGGTGCATTTTTCTCTGGCAGAGTACAGTTCTCTGTATTCTTTCATTGACCATGGAATGGACTGGATAGTAATGATTTTCTTAGTTTTCCCCATAAATAATTTATATATCCATTCCAGTTTGAATTCTATGATGATTAAGTGGTGCTCCGTCGTTTATACATTTTCAGAATTATATCAGTTAGAGAGAGTACTATAACAGATCCAATAAGCTTGCTTGGGTTCAATGGGTTGTTATTCTCTATTATTTGCAATTGCAACAATGCTTTATTGAAAAATGGTGGGTTATAACTGATGTCAAAAATGTAATGTGTAAGCACAAACCCTGAAATAAATAATTTTAACAGCTAGGGGAAAGGACTTCTTTCCAAGAACTTTTTTTCATAATTATGTAATGAATTGATGTTTTCAAGGAAATATATTGTGTAGTTAGTGCTTAGTGATGCCTTCTGGAAAGCAAGGGTCCTACAGCAGCACATTTTGTAAAGTCAAATTTGTAAGGAGGTTGCAAAAAGGGCAGTCCGCATTGGAGTAGTAATTCATTTTTCTCTGGTCAGCCTTTCTTCGTGGTGACTGTCGTTTTAGGCATTAGTAACATTTAAAGTGGTAAAGCGGTTATGGAGATGATCATGTCTCATGACCGTTTATAACATATTTATAAATATATGCATGTTTATCATGTAAAAATACTCTGGTGTGTGGTATATACTGCTTACACTTGTTACTTATATATTATGCACTTTTTATAAATATACATGCGTTAAACACTCGTCTTGTGTACACGTATTATATAAACCACAAATGTGCATACTTAAGATTTATTTTATATAAAATATATAAGATACTCGTGTGTTTTGTGTGTGCGTGTGTGATATCCATATAAGAAATGCAGACTGCATTGAATTGTTGGCTGTGTTTCTTTTAGTGTAGATAAGACCAGAAGATGCCAGGCAGTATGTAATGTATGCACATTTGTGCAGAGATCGGTACAAGAGACTGTGCTAAAGGGCTATATTTTTGTGCATTCAGAGAACTGTGGACTTGCAATGATTTTAACTACTTGGCTCATTCCACTTTCTGGTTCCAGATAGCAAAAGGGAAAGTAAACACTCATAAAAATACACATTTTGTGTACTTCCAGAAGTGCACTGCAGCACTTGCTTGTGTGACATTTGGCTTATTTATTTTTTGGGTGCGTGTGTGCAGAGTCTTCACACTTTTTCTTTGCTGTAGAGACTGCTGCTTATGTTACTAGTTGACTGGTCAAATCTGTTAATGGGAGTGATGAGATCCTGCCATATTCCTTTCCTAGAACGAAACTGATCTTTGTCTTATAAGGTCACTGTTAAAGTGATTAAGAAAATGTGTATTTAATTAAAGCAAATGTTATTTCTCGTTTTTACTAGCAGTTTGAAGGTAAACATTTTTTGTTGGTAATCTGTTGACTCACAGTTGTTGTTCAAGTATGTCATTGAGCAAGTTCTTTTAGATTTTCCAGAATAAAATACTATGTTTTTATTTCAGCTAAGTGACAGAAGGATGTTTACAGATTTTGTAGTTTAAGCTTAACGTTGCTGTGTTTTCCTCTGCTGTCTGGAAGCTTGTGCTAGTCATGTCCAGTAGTAACACCATGATTTAACTCCGATGTCTGAAGTGTGTTACTTGAACTGTTTGGCTAACAGAACTGCTAGTCAAAACACTGTATATCAAGCCAACCAAGTCAAGTTTGACTCCCACTTCTTCACGGGAAGCTTAGCACTGTCCTCAGTGTGCACCGAACCGCTGTCTCCAGTCATTTAGCCGCATACCTCTCAACTATCCAGATTTTTGCCTCTTTTGCTTAGTCTGCTCCTCATAAAATTAGCAGTTTTCTGGCAAATCACAGAAACTGAAGTCATTAAATGACATACATTTGAAATTGACTTCATATTCCTCAGGAGATGCATGCTAACAAAAAATCCTGTTATTCTATCAACCTTCTAAGTTTATAGGAGCAATACTTAAAATGTGCCCCTATTTTGATGCCTTTGTTCCCCCCATTAGTTTAGGCTTTGCTCAGACTTCTTGTACTAAGAGGCTGAGAGGTATGTGCAAACTCCTTGTATACCTTTACACACCTTGTGGTTTGCTTAAATAATCCTAACAGTAAAGAACTGGCCCCTGCAAACAATGCCTTACACCCATCATTAGAAAAGTGCTTGAATACTCTAGGCATTTTTTTTCAATTCATTGTGGTGCTCAACAGTGCATTGCACTTTTTATACTTTTTTGTTTTCTGGGTCAGCATACTAGAAAGCAGTGTTAAGACAAAAAAATAAAGCTTACAGTATGGCTTATGTCTGATGTAAATGTAATGACTGTCATGCTGTGTTATAGACCGATCAAATAAATTCAGACATCTTTTCAGATTTATTTGATCAATATTAAGCTTCACCATAATTTGATTTGTCATTAGCCTGGTAGATATTGCAGGTGGCTGTGTAGATTTTAAGTATGTCTATTTCTGCCCTAATTGTACTTGGATTTTGAGCAGGGTTTGAAAAGTAACTGAAGCAAATGGAAAAAAGTATGCCCGTTTTGACATACATTTCAACTTGTTAGCTGAAGAATTTTGAACAAAGACAAAATAAATGTGGAAAGCCCTCAAAATTGGTAGGCATTATACATATTTCTGTTGGAAAGCTGATAGAATAATAGGCTTTATATTAGCAGGTATTTTCTGAAGTACAAGTCTTAGGTATCATTATTTAGTGACTGCAGTTCTGTATTATCTGCAAGAAAACTATATATATTACATGAGCAAAAGACCAAAAATATGAGGCAAAATCAGGAACAGTTGAGAGCTATGCCTGTTTGGTTAAAGGAAAGTACATGTGAGTGGCTGCTGTGGATTAAGCTGTGGAGGAATCATAGTTGAATTGTTTTTCATTTGGACATTGTATAAAAATATGGCCCCATAAACACAAGTGTGTGACATTAGCAGGAGTGCAGTATTGCAAAGCCATCTATAATTTTGTTATGTGTACCTGTTACACCTGTGAAGAAGATCTGATTCGGTCAAAGGTACAGGAGTACAAACAATTCCTACACTTTCTTAAAAAGTTTCTGCATGGATACTAACATATGAAAGATTTATATCTGGCATACTGGTGCATAAGGTAAAGAAAGCCAGATTGTGCAAATAAAATAGTATCTTTTTTTCTGAAGAGGCTGCAATCAGTCTGAATTTTGTGTATTTTTAATTATTTGAAGTATAACATGGCCTTTGTTTTAGATGACCACAGCAAAGGATCCATAACAAAACACCAACATGATAAAAACTTCAAGCGTTTAAACAGTCTGATAAATGACTGAATAGGTTCTTGGTGCTTTGATCAGATGCAGCACAATGACAAAGATAATACTGTTGTACTTGTAGATCAGGAGGGAATCATGATTACTGTCATGTAAAAGTTTATTTATGTATTGTAAATGTGCGCTTATAAGTTTCATTGAATTTGGATTTAGAATTATGTTTGTGGTCTGATTTTACTCAGTCTAAGACTGAGTAATTCAGACCATAAACATAATTCTAAATCCACGTTCAGTGAAACTTACAAGCGCACCGTTTACAGTCTGAGACAGAAAATTGCCTGTTGAATACACTGGATATAAAAACTGTACACAACCCTGTTAAAATGGCAGGTTTTTGTGATATAAAAAATGAGACCACAAAAAAATCAAACGGTACTTCAACAAAGTATTAGATTAAGGGTGTGCACACTTATGCAACCAGCCTATTGCACGTTTTTTTTTTTTTTTCCCCCTAACAGATTTGTTTTTCAATTGAATTGTACAGGTTATAGGTCACATTAAAGGTGGGAAAAGTTTTGAAATTATTTATTGTGGTCTCATTTTTTATATCACAAAAACTTGGCATTTTAACAGGGGTGTGTACACTTTTTATATCCACTGTATATGCCCACCATAACATTACAATGTAGAGAAACACTTCCGTAGCAAGTGGAGTGAATCTGTTCACGTTCATCCTGCATTTACTTACTGGCACGATACAGTCTTCTTTGTCTTTCGGCTGTTCCCGTTACGGGTCGCCACAGCAGATCATCTGTTTCCATTTCTTCCTGCCCTCTGCGTCTTTCTCTATCACACCAACCACCTGCATGTCTTCTCTCACTACATCCATAAATCTTAACTTAGGTCTTCCTTTTTCCTCTTACCTGGCAGCTTCATCCTTAGCAACCTTTTCTCAATATACCCAGCACCCCTGTTCAGCACAAGTCCAAACCAATGCAATCTCGCCTCTCTAGCTTTGTCTTCAAAGTGTCCAACCTTGGCTGACCCTCTAATATACTGATTCCTGTCCATCCTCATTACACCAAGTGCAAATCTTAACATCTTTAACTCTGCCACCTCCTGCTTTTTAATTTGTATTATGTAATTCAGCCTGGTCTTGCTGCTGTTATAACAGCTGACTTTCTTCATTCATAACAATCTGTATGGCCACAACCTTTGGGATTCTGGATAGAATAAAAAGGTAGATTCAGACTCGTCTGAAAGTAAATGTAGTTTACTTTTCCAGACTTACTTATTGCAGAAGTACTGACATATGTTCTTCATAGCTTTAAGAAAAATAACTAAGGATTAAATATGCCATGTCATCTGGCTAAGCAACTTTCATCATCACACTCACACCAAATGCATGTCTTCAGAATGGTGTGACATTAGTCTTGTTAAATGGCAGTGCTTTATTTGGGAAAACTCTGAAGACTGCGCATAACTCACATATTCCTGTCCAAATGGTAATTACTAAAGTATTAAGTTTTCCTTGCATAAACATGTACAAAAGCAAAAGTCAACTAGTTTTATGTATTTAATTTTTGTTGTTGTACAGGTTAGCATGATGTATATGTTAACCATTGGTGTAGCTGAAACACATCAGAAATTTTTTTTTTAATCCCATACCTGACACATTTTTTTTTGTGCGTGTGTTCAGTAACATCATTGCTAGATCTGCAACATATTGACTGCAGAGGTAGTAGTAGCCCATTGGAAGCTTTAGGTTTGCCTATATCGTTGAATAACTAGGGTATGCGATGGCACACAACGAGGACATTAGAACATTTTTCAAACAGATAGTAAGAAAGCAAGGTATGAGCAGCATGAAGTAACAAAAACAGCTGGGTCTGTTGAAGGCACCGAGAAAGGTGCTGTCACTGCTATGTTTCTGGAACAGCGAGAGACCCCACAAACTGTATGTCCAGAAACTGATATTGGCCGTTACATTACATCAGACAGAACTGATGACTGCATGAAATTCAGGTTGCTGACAGAGCCATACATCCCTCCAGAGAATTGCAACTTCAAAGCCGATGCATCAGACAACAAGCGAGCATTCAGACATAGTTGGTTGTTTCAGTACTCACCGTGGCTTGCATATTCTCCTCTCTTGAAAGGCCCACTGTGCTTAACTTGTGTATTATTTCCTCAGTCAGTTCACTGTAAGTTTCAAGACAGCTTCATCACTAGTGTGTGCACAAAATATAACGCCTTCTATAACGCCTTCAATGAGTGTGCAAGAAATCACATGCAATCATCACGGCCCAAAGGTTCTACTGAAGATGCTGCCAATTTTTGTCGTACACAACAGAAGCCAGAAATAGCTGTTATTCCAGCTAGATGCTGCAGTAGCAAAACAAACTGCAGAGAACTGAAAGAAATTGGAACCGATTTTATCTACCATTATTTACTGTGCAACCCATGACATTCCTCTCCGTGGAAAAGAAGACTCTGGTGGAAATTGTTGTGACTTATTAGATTTTCGTATTGAAGGTGGCGACACAATATTGAAACAGCACAGTGAAAGAGCTGCAGGAAATGCACGGTACGTATCCCATAGGGTGCAAAATGAGCTGTTGGCAGAATGCGAACACGTACTTCGAAAGGGGATTGTTTTTGAAGCGAACAGAGCAGTTGGATTTAGTGTATTGGCAAATGAATCTGCAGATATCTCCGGCATTAAGCAGTTGTCAATGGGCATTTGGTTTGTTAATGGTAAATGCATTTGAGAAGAGTTTATGGGTTTTGTTCCCATTTTTGCAGTCTGTATCAAATGTTATTGTCACTGAATGCAAAAAGTATGGTCTAGATTTGGAAAAATTACTCGGACAAGGCTATGATGGCTGCTTCATAATGGCAAGCATCCAGAACGGTGCTGAGGCACAAATTTGTGGAAAGTATCCAAAAGCAGCCTTTATCCACTGTGCGTCTCACAGACTAAACCTTGTAGTCAATGATCTGAATGATGTTCCTGAAATATGTAGTGCTGTTGGTGTTATCAAGAAGATTATTCATTTTTTCCGTGACAATCCAAAACGACGAGCATTGGTACCAAATATACCTCTTCTGTGTGAGACACGATGGACCAAGAAAAAAAAAAACATTTGTGTGTTTAGTCAGAACTTTGAGAAAATATTTGACTGCTTGGCTGATCTTCAGAAGAGCACTGCTGGTGAAAACAGACAAAATGCACATATGTTACTCAGCGCTTGCTCATTTCTTATTTCTCTCTTCATTATTGCAAATTATTCATCAGTTCTTGAGCCTGTTGCCCAGATTTTGCAGTCTGTTCAACTTGATATAGTAAAGGCTCAACAACACATCAACAGACTCATTGAAATATTCAAGGAGCACCGCAACTATGCTGAAGAGCACTTTAGGAATGACATTTTCAATAAGGTAAGATCACTAGCACATAAACTTGGTATTGAGTTAGTGTTGCTAAGGATTTGCAGTCGACAAACACACCGAGCAAACATAGTAGGTGTTGATTTTGAGAGTTATTACAGAACGGGTATTTATGTTCCCTATCTTGACTCATTAGTTTCTTCACTGACATCTCGCTTTTTCAGCAGTAACACTGCTCAGTTCAACTTATTTTATCTGCATCCTAAAATGATGCAAAACCTAGAACGTGAAGAATTCTGAAAATGAATTGCCATCAGTAATGTACTATATCATATCGACAATTTGGAATTAGAGATGATGAACTGGTTTGACTATTGGCATACTAAGGTTCCAGATATTGCGGAAACAGTGGACTTTGCTGACTTGTTGCAACACTGCGATTTCTTTCCTGCTATTAAGCAAGCAGTTCTGATTGTGTTGACCTTACCAGCCACTACCTGCACCATAGAACGATCGTTCAGCACGCTGAGACGGGTCAAGACCTAGTTAAGGTGTACAATAACTGATAGACTTTCAGCACTGTGCATGATTAGTGCTCATCATTAGCTTGTCATTTGTGAAAAGAAACAGTTCTTCAGAAAAGTTGCAGTTTTGGCAGCCACAGCTGACGTTTACAATTTATATTTGCACCACAGGAGTCCTAGGCCTAAAAGGACAACAATGTAGTACATTAAGGTTTTTTTTTTTTTTTTTATTAGTTACCCACAAAATTTATAATTTTTACATAAATGAGTTCAATATTACAGTTCCATTGAGGTCTTACTTGATAGCACTATAAACCCACGGAGACACCATCCATTTCTATACTACAGTGCAGAATACTTCACTTGCATGAGCTGACTGCAAGCAGAACAAGCAAAGGATGCTGCAGTACCCATGGTTAATGAAAATCCTGGAAATTAAACATGGAATCACACAAGCACAGAGCAGCAGCAGCCTAAAGACAGTAAATAAGAGTGTTAGTGAAATCTTTTTAAGGCTGCTATAGCACAGGGAGACTTTCTTTAGTGAAAATTGACAAATCCTTGTTCTGATGCAGCATCTCAGAACTAGATGCAGAATACATGTAGAAGCAGATCAAACCATAATGTCCACTTAAGCAGCAAATGTTGTGGAGTGATAAGAGGAAGGAGTTCATTACAGCAGAGAGAGGTGACTACTTGGACTTCAAAAGGATTAGAGACAGCAATAAAAGCACTGTAATTAGTAAAAGTTTATTATGTTGGTTCACCAAGAAGGTTAACTGGACCCTTTTTATTACCACCAAGGTCAAAGGCATATACAAAATTATATTCAGAAATGCAAAGCATAGCACAATAACAAGAAAAGGTGCATAGGTACTTACTAGTGTGCTGATCCGTAAGGATCTTTAGAAATCTATCCCTGCCTTCTCATGAAGGTTTTAGCCCTTATATCTTACATTTTAGTAACTCTGAGACAAGCGGAATATTACCATGTTGTTCCAATGTAAGAGCGACAAGGCTACTGAAATCAGGAATGAAATTGGGGTTACCCATCCATTCATCCAGATTGAGAGATCTACTTTGCTTTATGTGGAGAGGAAGATCATTCCAAAGAAGAGGGAGTCTATTTGATACATAGTATCTATCCTTCCTACATGTTGTATTTTTGCTGCAGTACAGATTGAGACCTGTTGAGTGAGTGTTTATGCCTCCATTGCAGTTACAAATGTGCAGTAGGTTTGACAAGATTACGTCTGTTGAGGTTATGCACGCATAGCACATATCGGTCCTCAGTAGCGTTTATGACACCAAGAAAAGTGGCAAGGCTTGGAGGTGGTCCACATAGTTTTAGGATTTAGGCAGTTGATGTTGACATTTCTAAGATGCCTTTAGGTGGTAAAATTATGTCCAGAATCTGGAACAAATGCACAAAGCAAGGAGGATGCCCCCCTGTTGTAGAAGGAAGCAGCAGTCCACAAAAATCACAAAAACTGATAGGCCAAAGAAGAGCCATAAAGACAATACAGTAGACTATTGAGGATAAGAAGGAAATTATGTATTGTTACTATTATGTGAAAAGCACAGAATTTCCAGACAAAAGATATACAAAAAGATTAAGAGAGAAATTACAGGAAAGAAAAGTACTTGCACAAAAAAAACTGTCAGAAGCCTCAAATAAAAATATGTGTTCATTACTACAACAGATTTGTGAAAAACAGTGTATAGACTAAGAAACCTTGATCTGTTTGGATAAAGGAGCATCAGAGGAGGTGCGAACATATAAATAAAACCTAGAGATTTTTGAAAAGTGGAAAAAAAGAAATATGGACATGGTAAAGAGATTTGATATGATGCAATATTTATGTAAAGGGGAAAGCCAAATTAATCAATATAAAGAAGGCAGCCACAAAGATATTCAAAGAGAAATACAGGCAAAGGCATCCAGATATAGAACATTTCACAATAAAAATGTCACAGAGGGAATGTAGAAAAGAAGATTACTAAAGTAGAATTAAAAAAAAATAGAAGTTTAAGTTATGGAGTGTCTGTAGTGAAGGATTTGGTGTAGAAAGTCTAACACAGGTTACATCACAACATGAGGCAATGAGTCCCCAGAGTAAGAAGAAACAGGAAGGTCAGGAGGCATTTGAAGAAGAAATATGGACATGGGAAAGAAAAGAGATTTAATATGGTGGAATAGCTATGCAATTGAGAGAGCAGAAAGTACAGTTTTGTACCTACCATAAATGTAGATGTTCGAGTGTTCACCCTGCTGCAGTCATCACACTTGGGGTTATCCTGTCGTCAGGCGGTCCCTGCAGTCGGCCGGATTTCCAAAGTCTTGGTCCGACGTCGGTTGCTGTCGCCTCATCCCTGACGTCAGTGCGTCAGGGGTACATATACTGCAACCGACGCCATTTTCTTCAGTTTTTCTTGCCCCAGATGTCAGGTGCCCCCAACAGGGTGATCCAAATCAGTACCAAAAAGTGAAAACACTGTACAGACACAAAAACCCTTCGGCTATAAGCAAATACATCAGTAAGGCATAGCATAGGTTTAGCCAGTAGATCAGAGGGGTTGGAGGGAGGGTAAAGTACAGTTTTGTACCTACCATAAATGTAGATGTCCGATAGGCATGCATCTGCAGTCCTTACAACAAATGGGTTGTCCTGTCGTCAGGCAGCCCTTCGGTCGGCCGGATTCCAAAGTCTGGGTCTGGCCTCGGCTGGTGTCGCACTTCACCCGACGTCATAGCGGCAGTTCTTCGGGTATAAAGGCATCAGCCGACGCCATTTTCCTCAGTGTTTCTTGCCCCAGATGCCAGGTGCCCTCTAGGAAGGCTAAATTTGGATAAATGCAAATGGTTCCAAATAGTAGAGAGCAAACAAAAAATAAGCATGTATGTACATATATACAAACAAATACACCATAATAGATTCCCCAGCTAGCTACAAGATGGGCAAATACCCTAGGAGTACCACAGAGGGGAAGGAGGGTGGGTAATCCTGACTGCAGATGCATGCCTATCGGACATCTACATTTATGGTAGGTACAAAACTGTACTATGTCCTTCAAGGATGCATCTGCAGTCCTTACAAATGGGTAGAATACCATAGCCAAACTGGGGAGGAGGAGAAATAGATTATGGTGTAGTTAAGATCCCTTGCAAAACAGCAGTGGCAAAACCTGCTCGGGATCTGGAGTATAAAGGTAAATTATAATGCTTGGCAAATGTATGCACGGAGCTCCAAGTAGCAGCCTCTAAAATGTCTTTGGTAGCCACTCCTCGTAAAAAAGCTGTGGTAGTGGCTGTAGCCTTTGTAGAGTGAGGCCTGATGTTTTCTGGAGTTTTCTTTCCATGGTAGGAGTAACAAAATCTAATGCAATTTCCTATCCACTTAGAGATTGTCTGTTTTGAAATTGCTTTTCCTTCCATTCCTGTTGCATATGCTACCAGTAGCTGGTCAGTTTTTCTATTGCTCTTGGTCCTGTCCAGGTAGTAGCGTAATTGTCTATGTACATCCAAGGTATGCAGCAGTCTTTCTCCCCTGTTTTGTGGGTGGGGGAAGAATGTAGGTAGGTGGATAGCTTGATTTAAAGATACCCTGGAGAACACCTTTGGCATAAAAGTAGGATTAGTTCTCATGGACACTCTATCTTGATGGAAGATCAGGAAGGGCTGTACTGCCATTAATGCCTGTAGCTCAGATACCCTTCTTGCTGAAGTGATTGCAAGCAGGAAAGCAGTTTTCCATGATAAGTACTGTAATTCTGCTGTTGCTGCTGGCTCGAAAGGAGGGAGTGTCAACTTTTCTAGCACAAAGTTCAAGTCCCATGCTGGCAATGGCGGCTTCCTGGGTGGCTTTACATTTTTAATCCCTCTCAGAAACTGCCTGAGCAGAGGATGTGAGAATACTGGAGGATCCAAGTTGTATTCTGCTGAAACAGCTGATGCATGAATCTTAATGGAAGAATAGGACAGGCCGTTGTTGAAGAGCTCTGCCAAGTATTCCAGGATGTTAGCTATGTTTACCAGTGACACATTCTCTCCTTTTGCAGTACTCCAAATGAGATATCTTTTCCATTTTGCTGAATAATTTTTTCTTGTTGAGGGTCTGCGAGCCTCCAAGATAATGTCTTTAACCCTTTGAGATAAATCTGGGTTATTTGGTCTTATGCAATGTTCCAGGCAGTCAGCTGCAGTGTTTTCAGGTTTGGATGCAGGGTTTTGAAGTTGTTCTGTGTTAACAGCAAGGGAACTAGGGGCAGAGGCCATACTTGTTCCAGAGACATACTCCTCAGTAATGGGTACTAATGTTGCCTTGGCCAGTCTGGATCAGGATGATCCTTGGACGGTCTTCTTTGATCTTCAGTAGCACCTTGTGCATCAAAGGAAGAGGTGGGAATGCATATGCTTGTCAGGTTTGTCCAACTGAAAGATAGAGAGTCCACTTTCCAAGCAAGTGGGTGGTACGTCCTTGTGCAGAATTTTTTCAGTTGGTGATTGTGTGGGGATGCAAATAAGTCTATTTCTGGCAGTCCCCATTTCCCTGTAATGGTTTTGAAGATGTCCGGATGCAGCATCCATTCGTGGGCATCCGAGGTAGTTCTGCTTAGGATGTCTGCTAGTATATTTTCTTTTCCTGGCACAAAAATTGCTTGTAGCTGAATGTTGAAGCTCAGTGCCACATTCCAGAGGTCCATTGCCATCCGGCATAGAGGGTATGAGTGTGTGCCTCCCTGCTTGTTGATGTACCACATAACTGTGGTGTTGTCCATCCTTATCAGCAGTTGACCCTGTTGAAGAAATGGTCTGAATGCCTGAATTGCCAGTTTTACTGCCAGCATTTCCTTTTGATTTATGTGTAGGTGCAGCTGGTCTTGAGTCCATAAGCCTTGTATGCACTTGTCCAGCATGTGTGCCCCCCAACCAAGGTCTGAGGCATCTGTTGTGATGGTCTGGCTTGGTTGAGTGCTGTGGAAGGGCAGTCCCTTGTTTGATTGACAGGCCTGGGCCCACCATTGGAATTCTTGTTTCAGGCATGGAATTATTGGAATTTGGGTTTCTAGGCTGTGCTTGTGCTGAGACCATAAATTCCTTAGGTACCACTGTAACTTTCTCATATGTAGTCTGGCATGTGGAATTAATATTATGCAGGATGCCATGTAACCGAGAGCTTGCAGGACTTTTCTTGCTGTTAGCTGGTTCTGCTTTGTTAATGCCATGAAGTAGAAAGGAGTTGCTCCTGTTTTCTACTGTCAGGAATGCCATTTGTTTTGTTGTGTCCAAATCTGCACCCAAGAAGGTTATCCTTTGGGATGGTATCAGCCTTGACTTTTTTATATTGACTGTGTATCCCAGGGGCTTGTAGTAGATGAATGACCCTTTCCAAATCTTTTGTTAATTTGTTTTTGTTGTCCGCTTGTAACAGGCAGTCGTCCAGGTAAGGGTAAATTTGAATTCCCTGAAGCCTGCAATGAGCAATTACTGATGCCAGGCATTTCGTGAATACTCTGGGCGCAGTAGATAAGCCAAAGGGCAATGCTGAGAATTGATAATGCTCTGATCCTGCAAGCAATCTGAGGTATCTTCTGCAATTTGGTCGTATGGGGACGTGCAGGTATGCCTCCTTGAGATCTAGAGTTACCAGCCAAGACTCCTTGCCCAGCATGGGAAGAAGCTGCTGTAGGGTCAGCATTTTGAATTTTGGAACAATGAGGTATGTGTTTAAAGCAGACAGGTCGAGAATAGGTCTCCATTGGTTTTCTTTTCTTGGTACCAGGAAGAGTCTGGAGTAAAATCCTTGCCCTTGTTCCATAGATGGTACCCTTTCTACAGCTCTCATCCTTAGTAAGTGAATTATTTGTTCTAGAGCTTCTGTCTTCTGATTTGGAGGTAGGTTTGGCATTCCTCTCTTCCTTGGTAGAGTATGGAAGTGAAACCTGTAACCTTGGTCTATTGTCTGTAAAATCCATTTGTCTCCTGTGATGTAATGCCAGTTTACTGAAAATAAGGCTAGCTTCCCGCCTAAGGGTGCCTCTAGTTGTTCCCTGGTAGGCGGTGCTAGAGCCAAGTCACTGTGATTGTCCTGTGGAACTGGTGGTGGCTGGATCTGTGGCTGTACCTCGTTGGTTGTTAGCCTGCCACTGACGTCCCCTGTAGGCACCTCTGGATTGACCCCTACCTCTTGAGCGCCTATTCCTGCCTCTCGGAGCTCTGGCGGTGTCTGGAAAGGACCAATTCTTGGAAGGCCAGTTCCTGCTAAACCTTGGAGGCTGGACCTGCAAGAAATCCTTGACTGTCTGGACAGATTTAGCTTTCTCTTCCACCTTCTTCAGCACCTGCTGCGAGAGGAGCCAAACAAATTGAGCTTATCCATGGGAGCATCTAGGAGCTTTGATTTAACATGGTCTGGTAAGGACTGCTCTTTTAACCATGCATGTCTTCTGATCACTGTGCCAGTCATGGCTGATCTAAAGGAAGCCTCCAGTGCATCATAGCCGCATTTTAAGGAATGATAACTGACCTGCTGAATGTTATGTACCATTTCCTGTACAGATTTTTTGTCTAATGGTTCATCCGAGGACAGTTTTTTAGTTAATTGGTCTAACATAAATTCCTGATACTGCATCATGTGGAATTGACAGTTCAAGGCCCTAGCTGAAAGAGTAGCAGAAGTGTAAACTTTTTTACCCCATCTCTCTAAGGCCCTAGATTCCCTTTCAGAGGGGAGGGGGTTTTTGGTAGAAGAAGCTGCTACAGCTTTGGGTCCCTGGGAGATAGTTTCGGGATCTGCAAAAGGGGCCTTATACAAATGATAATGTGTGTCCGGAACCCTGTAGTACCTATCGGGCTTAGCAGGGGCCGGAGGAAGAGACTCAGGAGCAGTACAAGCATCATTAAAAGCATCATCCACAACAGTAAGTACTGGAGGAATGGCTAAAGGCCTATTCTGTGGCAAATGCAAAAAGGTTCTAAGCCTTTTCCTAGAGTCTGAAAAATCCTGGCCCTGCCATTGAAATTGTTCCCTCATAGCATGCAAGGTTTCCCCAAAAGAAAATTCCTCAGGCGGAGAGGCAGAAGGAATGGAGTCTTCTGCATCAGAGTCCTCATAAGGAGAAAAGGGGCCTTCTGGAGGGTTTGAATTATCTGATTCATCAGAGGAGCCATCTGAAGAAACTGGCTCAGGGGGCTCTACTCTAATCCTCTTCTCTGGAGGTGGGTGAGAGGCCCTGTCTGGATGTGGTTGGGATCCCTGGATCAAAGAAATGAGATCCTCTGCTAGACTAAGCATTTGTGAACTAGAGCTAGGCCTGTGAGAGGGGGACTTAGCAGGCATAGTTTTGGTAGTTTTAGCTGCTTTAGCCCTGGGAAAGGCCTTAATCGACATGGATGCAGGAGGCCTAGCAGCTCCACGTGTAGGGGTAGAAATATCCAAAGGGATAGTATCAGATAAATCCTGCGAACCTGCAAGAGCAGGTGTGATTTCAGTAGCAGATTCAGCCTGGCTGGATGAGGCCTCGGTAAGTGGCAAGCTTTCGGCCGAAGGAAGAACCGTGGACTCGGTTTCAGCCGAAACCGAGACACTCGCGGTTGGCTTAACCGCGGTTTCGGCCGAAACCGCGGGCCGCGAGTGTCGGTCCTTTTCCTTGCGTTTTTTAGAAATTTGCGTAGTTGGAGTATCCGACGGTATAATGTAAGCGAAATCGGAGCCGAAAAACTCTTCAGCAAATTCCGACCGACGTTTAAGTGTCCGTCGGTTGAAAGAAGCACAGGCTAGACAAGCTGCTACGTCGTGGTCTGGGCCTAAGCAAGGTAAGCAGTAAGAGTGGAAATCTTTATGAGGTATTTGTTTCCCACAAGTTAAACAGTTATTCACTTTTTCTGACATCGGCTGAGGCAAGAAAGAGTCCCCAACGGGGTACTTAGCTTTTTAGAAGTCTTCGGTACTTGTAGAAGTAATCTCTGGTTCTGACCGACCGGCACTTGCGAACAGCTTCTGCTTCGGGCGCCACGCGGCAAGAAAGACTGAGGAAAATGGCGTTGGCTGATGCCTTTATACCCGAAGAACTGCCGCTATGACGTCGGGTGAAGTGCGACACCAGCCGAGGCCAGACCCAGACTTTGGAATCCGGCCGACCGAAGGGCTGCCTGACGACAGGACAACCCATTTGTAAGGACTGCAGATGCATCCTTGAAGGACATCCTGGACTGCAGCAGGGTGAACACTCGAACATCTACATTTATGGTAGGTACAAAGCTGTACTATGTTCATCGTGTTACCCTGCTGCAGTCATCACACTTGGGTTGAGTCCCAAAGCTAAGGTAGGGTGGAGGCATTATAGAGGGTTAGAGGAGGCAATGAGTCCCTGCAGAACTGCAGTGGTGAAGCCTGCCCTGGACTTAGAATAAAGAGGTAGGTGATAATGTTTGGTGAAGGTGTGTACAGAAAGTACAGTTTTGTACCTACCATAAATGTAGATGTCCGATAGGTATGCATCTGCAGTCATAACATATGGGTTGTCCTACCTCAGGCAGCCCTTCGGTCGGCCGGATTCCAAAGTCTGGGTCTGGCCTCGGCTGATGTCGCACTTTCCCCGACGTCAGAGCGTCTGGGGTATAAAAGCATCAGCCGACGCCATTTTCCTCAGTTTTTCTTGCCCCAGATGCCAGGTGCCCTCTAGGAAGGCTAAATTTGGATAAATGCTGAAAAGTTCCAAACATTTGCAAATTATATACATGAATAAACAAACAAATACACCATAATAGATTCCCCCAGCCAGCTAAAAGAGGGGTAAGCACCCTAGGAATACCACAGAGGGGAAGGAGGGAGGGTAATCCTGACTGCAGATGCATACCTATCGGACATCTACATTTATGGTAGGTACAAAACTGTACTATGTCCTTCAAGGATGCATCTGCAGTCATAACATATGGGTAGAATACCATAGCCAATCTGGGGGAGGAGGTACTAAGAAAAGGATGGTGTAGTTAAGATCCCCTGCAGGACTGCAGTTGCAAACCCTGCTCTGGATCTAGAGTATAAAGGTAGGTTGTAATGCTTGGCAAATGTATGCACAGAGCCCCACGTAGCAGCTTCTAAAATGTCCTTGGTAGCCACCCCCCGTAGGAAGGCTGTAGTGGTGGCCGTGGCCCTTGTGGAGTGAGGCCTGATATTTTCAGGAACTGTCTTTCCATGAAAGGAGTAGCAAAAGTGAATGCAATTTCCTATCCATTTTGAAATTGTCTGTTTGGAAATTGCTCTTCCTTGCACCCCAGATGCATATGCTACAAAAAGTTGGTCAGTTTTTCTGCTAGTGTTTGTTCTGTCCAAGTAGTAGCGTAGTTGTCTGTGTATATCCAGGGTGTGCAAAAGTTTTTCCCCTTTATTCTGTGGATTAGGGAAGAATGTAGGCAAGTGAATAGCTTGGTTCAAGGATACCCTAGATACCACCTTTGGCATAAAAGTAGGATTGGTTCTTAGTGACACTCTGTCCTTGTGGAAAATAAGAAAAGGCTGCACTGCCATTAATACTTGTAACTCAGATACTCTTCTTGCTGAAGTGATTGCCAGAAGGAAAGCAGTTTTCCAAGATAGAAACTGTAGATCCGCTGATGCTGCTGGTTCAAAAGGAGGTAGTGTCAGTTTTTCCAGCACAAAGTTGAGATCCCAGGCAGGTAGAGGGGGTCTTATTGGAGGTTTAACATTTTTGATCCCTCTCAGAAATTGTCTGGGGAGAGGGTGTGAGAAGATATGTGGATCCACATTGTATTCTGCTGAAATTGCTGAAGCATGAATCTTAATGGAAGAATAGGACAGGCCATTGTGGAACAATTCTGCTAAATATTCTAGGATATGTGCTAGGTTTGCCACTGTGACATCTGTGCCCTTTGATGTGCTCCAAATGAGAAATCTCTTCCATTTAGCTGAGTATGTCTTCCTTGTGGAAGGCCTGCGAGCCTCCAGGATAATGTCCTTCACCCTCTGAGATAAAACAGTTTGATTGGGATTTAAGGAATTTTCCAGGCAGTTAGCTGCAATGTTTTCAAGTTGGGATGCAGGGTCTTGAAATTGTTCTGCGTTAGAAGAAGAGGCCATAGGGGGAGAGGCCATGATTTTGCCTGAGACATGCTTGGCCAGTCCGGAGCTATTAGTATCACTTTTGGCTGTTCCTCCCTGATCTTCAGTAGAACCTTGTACATCAATGGGAGAGGTGGGAAGGCATATACTGTTAGGGCTTTCCAGCTGAAAGAGAGAGAGTCCACTCTCCAAGCTTGTGGGTGGTATGTCCTTGAGCAGAATGTCTTCAGTTGATGGTTGAGTGGGGAGGCGAACAGATCTATCTCCGGCATTCCCCATGTCTTTGTTATGAGTTTGAAGATGTCTGGGTGCAGCATCCATTCGTGTGCATCCATGGTAGTTCTGCTTAAGCTGTCCGCCAGTGCATTTTCTTTCCCTGGCACGAATTGGGCCTGTAGTTGGATATTGAGATTCAGGCATAGATCCCATAGATTCATAGCCATCTGGCATAGAGGGTAAGAATGTGTGCCTCCCTGTTTGTTTATGTACCACATGACCGTGGTGTTGTCTGTCCTTATTAACAGATGTCCTTGTTGGAAGAAGGGTTTGAATGCCTCGATTGCATGCCTCACTGCCAGCATTTCCTTTTGGTTTATGTGCATGCTTAGCTGCCCTTGAGGCCATAGGCCTTGGATACATTTGTCCTCCATATGTGCTCCCCATTCTCGGTCTGAGGCGTCCGTGGTGATGGTCTGCCTTGTTTTTGGTTTGTTGAAAGGCAACCCTCTGTTGGACTGGCAGGCCTGAGCCCACCACAGGAATTCCTTTTGAAGGCATGGAATGATTGGTGTCATGGTTTCTAAACTGTGACTGTGTTGAGACCATACACTCCTTAGGTACCATTGTAATTTCCTCATATGCAGTCTGGCATGTGGGAATAGAATTATGCAGGATGCCATGTAACCCAGGGCCTGCAGGATTTTCCATGCAGTAAGCTGAGTTTGTCTTGTCAGAATCATGAAGTAATCTGGAAGTTGTTTTTGCTTTTCTTCTGTGAGAAAGGCCATTTGGGTGTTTGTGTCCAAATCTGCACCCAAAAAGGTTATCCTTTGGGATGGTACTAGTCTTGACTTTTGGATGTTGACTGTGTATCCCAAGGTCTATAACAGGTGTATGGCATAGGCCAAGTCCTTTAACAATTTTTTCTTGTTGTCCGCTTGTATTAGGCAGTCGCCCAGGTATGGATAAATTTGAATTCCCTGTAGTCTGCAATGTGCAATTACTGATGCCAGGCATTTCGTGAATACTCTGGGCGCAGTAGATAAGCCAAAGGGCAATGCTGAGAATTGATAATGCTCTGATCCTGCAAGAAATCTGAGGTGTCTTCTGCAACTTGGTCGGATAGGGACGTGCAGGTATGCCTCCTTGAGATCTAGAGTCACCAGCCAAGACTCCTTGCCCAACATGGGAAGAAGTTGCTGCAGGGTCAGCATTTTGAATTTTGGCACAATGAGATAAGTGTTCAGTGCGGACAGGTCGAGAATAGGCCTCCATTGATTTTCTTTTCTTGGTACAAGGAATAGTCTTGAGTAAAATCCTTGGCCTTGTTCTGAACATGGTACCTTTTCTATAGCTTTCATCTGAAGTAAATTGCTGATTTGTCTTAAAGCCTCTGCCTTCTGATTTGGTGGAAGGTTTGGCATTCCGCTTCTTTTTGGCAAAGTGTGGAAGTGAAACCTGTATCCTTTGTCTATTATTTGCAATGTCCATGTATCCTTTGTAATATAATGCCAGTTTTTTGAGAATAAAGCCAGCTTTCCGCCCAAGGGTGCTTCCAGTTGATCCCTGGTAGGCGGAATCAGAGTCAAGTCATTGAGTCTGTCCTGTAGTAGTGGTTGTGGTTGTAGCTGTTGCACTACTCCTCTGGTTGGCAGGCTGCCACTGACAGCCTCTGTAGGAGCCCTTCGATTGACCTCTGCCTCTAGGGCGCCTGTTCCAGCCTCTCTGGGCTCTGTCCGAGTCTGGAAATGACCAATTCTTTGTAGGCCAGTTTCTGCTGAATCTCGGTGGTTGAACTTGCAGGAAATCTTTAACTGTTTGCACAGATTTTGCTTTTTCAACCTTTTTTAGAATCTCCTGTGCAGGGGAGCCAAATAAATTTTGTTTCTCCATTGGAGCATCGAGGAGTTTAGCTTTGACATGGTCTGGCAAAGATTGCTCCTTCAGCCAGGCATGCCTACGAATAACTGCCCCAGTCATAGCTGATCTAAATGAAGCCTCCAGTGCATCATAGCCACATTTTAAGAAATGATTACTAACCTGTTGTGAGTTATGTACCAAATCCTGAAGGGATTTACGGTCTAGGGGTTCAGGAGAAGAAAGTTTCTTATTCAGTTCATCTAACAAATACTCTTGGTACTGTATCATATGGAATTGACAGTTTAATGCCCTGACAGAAAGAGTTGCAGATGTATACACCTTCTTTCCCCATCTCTCTAAA
The DNA here is from genome assembly GCF_019279795.1 of Protopterus annectens. Classification (NCBI taxonomy): domain Eukaryota; kingdom Metazoa; phylum Chordata; order Ceratodontiformes; family Protopteridae; genus Protopterus; species Protopterus annectens. Next base: position 605,467,412 of record NC_056750.1, on the reverse strand, counting down.
GCTCTAGACTCTCTTTCAGAGGGTAGGGATTTTTGGCAGTAGCGGCTGCAACCCCTTTAGGGCCCTGAGAAATAGTTTCTGGGTCTGCAGAATGGGCTTTATACAGATGGAAATGAGAATCCGGGACCCTGTAATATCTGTCAGGTTTGGCAGGGGCGGGGGAAGAGTATCAGGGGCTGTACTGACATCATTGTACACATCATCAATTACATTTAGAACAGGAGGTATAGCTAAGGGCCTATGCTGTGGCAAATGCAAAAAGGTCCTTAATCTTTTTCTAGAATCAGAGAAATCCTGACCTTGCCATTGAAAGTGCTCTATCATGGAGTGTAAAGTCTCCCCAAAGGAAAACTCTTCAGGAGGGAGGCGAAGGATAGATTCCTCTGCATCTGAATCCTCATAAGGCGAGTAAGCCCCTTCCTGGTGGTCTGACAACTCAGATCCATCCATGGAATCATCTGAGGAGTGTGGTTCAGAGGGGTCAAGTCCTGGGCCTTTTGTCTGGAGGAGGTTGAGAGGCCCTGTCTGGGTGAGGTTGTGAACCCCTAATCAAGGAGATAAGGTCCTCAGCAAGGCTGAGGATTTGTGAACTAGAGGAAGGCCTCTGGGGTGTAGATTTGGCAGGCAAAGCTTTTGAAAGTTTGGCAGCTTTAGCCCTAGAAAAGGCCTTAATGGACATAGAAGCTGGGGGCCTAGCTGCCCCACGTGCAGGAGTAGAAATGTCCAAAGGTATGGTGTCGGACAATTCCTGAACACTAGCTTCGGTAGGTAGTTCTGTAGCCGACTCAGCCGGGGCCTCTCGGGCCTCGGTGGTCGGAAGTATGGTTTCGGAAGAAGGAGTCGCCGGGGACTCGGTTTCGGCCAAAACCGAGACACTCGCGGTAGGCCTAGCCATGGTTTCAGCCGAAACCACGGGCCGCGAGTGTCGGTCTTTTTCCTTGCGTTTTTTGACCATATGCGAAGTCGGAGTCTCCGACGGCATTTTATAAGCAAAAGCGGCTCCAAAAAATTCCTCTGCAAACTCCGACCGACGTCTAAGAGTCCGTCGGTTGAAGGAGGCACAGGCTAAACAGGCCGATACGTCGTGGTCTGGGCCTAAGCAAGGAAGGCAGTAAGAATGGAAATCCTTATGAGGTATTTGTTTCCCACAAGTTAAACAATTATTTACTTTGACTGACATCGGCTGAGGCAAGAAAGAGTCCCCAACGGGGTACTTAGCTTTTTTCCGAAGTCTTCGGTAGCTGAAATCACTGGATCTGACCGACCGGCACTTGCGAACAGCTTCTGCTTCGGGCACCGCGCGGCAAGAAAGATTGAGGAAAATGGCGTCGGCCGATGCTTTTATACCCCAGACGCTCTGACGTCGGGGAAAGTGCGACATCAGCCGAGGCCAGACCCAGACTTTGGAATCCGGCCGACTGAAGGGCTGCCTGAGGCAGGACAACCCATATGTTATGACTGCAGATGCATCCTTGAAGGACCATCTCCAAGTTGCAGCTTCTAAAATATCCTTGGTAGGAACCCCCCTGAGAAAGGCTGTAGAGGTAGCTGTTGCCCTGGTAGAGTGGGATCTAATGGTAGGGGGATCTGTTTTCCCATGATGGGTATAGCAGAATCGTATGCAATGTTCTATCCATTTAGAAATGGTTTGCTTGGAAATGGTCCTCCCTTGAGAAGCTGTTGCATAGGAAACAAAGAGCTGGTCAGTTTTTCTGAAAGCTTTAGTTTTATCCAAGTAATATCGAAGCTGCCTGTGAATATCCAAGGAATGTAGGAGTCTCTCCCCTTTGTTCTGTGGGTTGGGGAAGAAAGTGGGTAGATGGATGGTTTGATTTAAAGCTACGCTGGAAACCACCTTAGGTATGAAGGAAGGATTAGTTCGTAGGGAAACTCTGTCCTGATGAAAAATGGTTCCACTGCCATAAGTGCCTGTAATTCTGAAACTCTCCTAGCAGAAGTTATTGCCAGGAGCAGGGCAGTCTTCCAAGATAGGAACTGAAGGTCTGCAGAAAAAGCTGGTTCAAAGGGAGGTAATGTTAGTTTTTCCAGAACAAAGTTGAGGTCCCATGTAGGTGTAGGAGCTCTTCTAGGTGGTCTGATGTTTTTTTGCCCCTCTGAGGAACTGCCTTAGGAGTGGATTTGAAAATAAAGGTGGATTTATGTCGTAGTGAGCTGAAATAGCTGAAGCATGGATTTTAATAGAGGAGAAGGAAAGTCTTTTATGCAACATCTCAGCTAAATACTGCAGAATGTGAGGCATATGAGGCTGAGTTGTATCCAGGCCTTTAGCTTGGTTCCAAGCTGAAAACCTTTTCCATTTGTCCGAGTAAATCTTCCTGGTGCTTGGCCTCCTGGCTTCTAGAATAACATCCAGTACTGCTTGTGAAAGAGGGGCTGGTTGGCTGCTTAAATGTTTTGCCATGCAGCCAGGTTTAAGGTTTTGATCTGGCTGTGTAGAATCTGCTTGTCTTGCTGTGTGAGCAAATGAGGTATTTGAGGCAATATCCATGGTGGACTGTGAGCCATATTCTTCAATAGTGGGTACCAGTGCTGGCGTGGCCAGTCTGGGGCTATGAGAATCATTTGAGGTTTCTCCTTTTTGACTTTCAAAAGAACCTTTGTGAGAAGAGGTAATGGTGGAAAGGCATATGCTGTCAGGTTTTTCCAACTGAAGGAGAGAGCATCCACTTTCCAAGCTTGTTGGTGGAATGTCCTTGTACAAAATTTTGTCAGCTGGTAATTTTGAGGACTGGCAAACAGGTCTATATTTGGTAGGCCCCATCTTTGAATTATCATTGCAAATATTTGTGGGTCTAGCTTCCACTCGTGGGGATCTTTGATGTTTCTGCTTAGGTCGTCTGCCAATGTGTTTTCTGTCCTGGCAGGAAGTGAGCTTGTAACTGGACTTGGTAGGTCAGAGCTGTGTTCCATAAGATTATTGCTTGCCTGCAAAGAGGGTAGGAATGTGTGCCCTCTTGTTTGTTTATGTACCACATTACTGTGGTGTTGTCCGTCTTTATTGCCAGTTGTCCAGGTTGTAGTAGATCCTTGAAGGCTGTCAGCGCTTTCTGTACAGCTAGCATCTCTTTTTGGTTTATGTGCAGTTTTCTTTGTTCTGCAGTCCATAGGCCTTGAATGCATTGCCCTGCCATGTGAGCCCCCCAGGCATAGTCTGAAGCATCTGTTGTGATAGTTTGCCTGGGTGGGGGCAAGGTGAAAGGCTGACCCTTGTTGAGGTGACATGCCTGTGCCCACCATAGAAATTCCTGTTATAGGCAGGGAATGAGAGATATCACTGTGTCCAAGCTGTGGCTGTGTTGAGACCATACGCTTTTTAGGAACCATTGTAATTTCCTCATATGCAGGTTTGTAAATGGTATTATCAGAATGCAAGATGCCATGAAGCCCAAAGCCTGCAGAATTTTTCTTGCAGTTAATTGGGTCTTTGTTGCCATTGTCTTGAAGTATTGAGTCAGTTGTAATTGCTTGTCTGGTGTAAGATAAGCCTTCTGGGCCGTTGTGTCCAAGCTGGCACCCAGGAATGTCATTTTTTGTGAGGGTACTAGTTTTGACTTCTTTTCGTTTACTGTGTACCCCAGACAATTTAGTAGATGCTTCACAAAAGTCAGATGTTGTATGAGAATGTCTTTTCTTTCTGCTTGGATGAGGCAGTCGTCCAGGTATGGATATATTTGAATTCCTCTTTGTCTGCAGTATGCAATTACTGGTGCCAAGCATTTTGTGAATACTCTGGGCACAGTAGATAAGCCAAAGGGCAGTGCAGAGAATTGATAATGGGTTGAACCTGCAATGAAATGGAGGTATCTTCTGCAACTTTGTCTGACAGGGACATGCAGGTATGCCTCCTTGAGGTCCAACGTTACCAGCCATGCTTCATTGCCCAACATGGGAAGTAGCTGCTGTAGTGTTAGCATCTTGAATTTGGGAATTTGTAAGTAAATGTTTAGAATTGAAAGGTCCAGAATTGGTCTCCAATCATTTTCTTTTCTGGGTACTAGGAAGAGTCTTGAGTAAAATCCTTGACCTTGTTCTTGAGTTGGCACCCTTTGAATGGCTCTCATGGCCATTAGAGCTGTAATTTGGTTTTGAGCCTCTGCCCTTTGATTTTGTGGCAGGTTTGGCATTCCTCTTTTTATTGGCAAGGTGTGAAAGTGGAATCTGTATCTTCGTAAAATTATGTCTAGGACCCATTTGTCCTTTGTGACCATGCGCCAGTTGTCTACAAATAATGCTAGTTTTCCCCCCAGGGGGGCTGACAAGAGAACTTTGTTTGGCCAGTGGAGGTGCAAGTCATTGAGTTTGCCTTCTGGTGGCTTGAGACCTGTCTTCTCCTCCCTTCTGGGTTGCAGTGGTCCATTGGCGAGGTCTATACTGAGCTTGTGGTGGTCCTCTGCCCCTTGAGCGCCTGTATTTACCCCTCTGAGGCCTGTCAGTGGCTGGAAAGGACCAATTCTTGGTTGGCCAGTTTCTGCTGAAACGAGGGGGTTGTACCTGCAGGAAATCTTTGACTGTCTGCATTGATTTTGCCTTATCTTCCATTTTCTTTAAAACTTCTTCTGCTTTAACACCAAAAAGAAAGTACAGTTTTGTACCTACCATAAATGTAGATGTCCGATAGGCATGCATCTGCAGTCCTTACAAATGGGTTGTCCTGTCGTCAGGCAGCCCTTCGGTCGGCCGGATTCCAAAGTCTGGGTCTGGCCTCGGCTGGTGTCGCACTTCACCCGACGTCATAGCGGCAGTTCTTCGGGTATAAAGGCATCAGCCGACGCCATTTTCCTCAGTGTTTCTTGCCCCAGATGCCAGGTGCCCTCTAGGAAGGCTAAATTTGGATAAATGCAAATGGTTCCAAATAGTAGAGAGCAAACAAAAAATAAGCATGTATGTACATATATACAAACAAATACACCATAATAGATTCCCCCAGCTAGCTACAATATGGGCAAATACCCTAGGAGTACCACAAGGGGGAAGGAGGGTGGGTAATCCTGACTGCAGATGCATGCCTATCGGACATCTACATTCATGGTAGGTACAAAACTGTACTATGTCCTTCAAGGATGCATCTGCAGTCCTTACAAATGGGTAGAATACCATAGCCAAACTGGGGGAGGAGGAGAAATAGATTATGGTGTAGTTAAGATCCCTTGCAAAACAGCAGTGGCAAACCCTGCTCGGGATCTGGAGTATAAAGGTAAATTATAATGCTTGGCAAATGTATGCACGGAGCTCCAAGTAGCAGCCTCTAAAATGTCTTTGGTAGCCACTCCTCGTAAAAAAGCTGTGGTAGTGGCTGTAGCCCTTGTAGAGTGAGGCCTGATGTTTTCTGGAGTTTTCTTTCCATGGTAGGAGTAACAAAATCTAATGCAATTTCCTATCCACTTAGAGAGTGTCTATTTTGAAATTGCTTTTCCTTCCATTCCTGTTGCATATGCTACCAGTAGCTGGTCAGTTTTTCTATTGCTCTTGGTCCTGTCCAGGTAGTAACGTAATTGTCTATGTACATCCAAGGTATGCAGCAGTCTTTCTCCCCTGTTTTGTGGGTTGGGGAAGAATGTAGGTAGGTGGATAGCTTGATTTAAAGATACCCTGGAGACCACCTTTGGCATAAAAGTAGAATTAGTTCTCATGGACGCTCTATCTTGATGGAAGATCAGGAAGGGCTGTACTGCTATTAATGCCTGTAGCTCAGATACCCTTCTTGCTGAAGTGATTGCAAGCAGGAAAGCAGTTTTCCATGATAAGTACTGTAATTCTGCTGTTGCTGCTGGCTCGAAAGGAGGGAGTGTCAACTTTTCTAGCACAAAGTTCAAGTCCCATGCTGGCAATGGCGGCTTCATGGGTGGCTTTACATTTTTAATCCCTCTCAGAAACTGCCTGAGCAGAGGATGTGAGAATACTGGAGGATCCAAGTTGTATTCTGCTGAAATAGCTGATGCATGAATCTTAATGGAAGAATAGGACAGGCCGTTGTGGAAGAGCTCTGCCAAGTATTCCAGGATGTTAGCTATGTTTACCAGTGTCACATTCTCTCCTTTTGCAGCTCCAAATGAGATATCTTTTCCATTTTGCTGAATAATTTTTTCTTGTTGAGGGTCTGCGAGCCTCCAAGATAATGTCTTTAACCCTTTGAGATAAATCTGGGTTATTTGGTCTTATGCAATGTTCCAGGCAGTCAGCTGCAGTGTTTTCAGGTTTGGATGCAGGGTTTTGAAGTTGTTCTGTGTTAACAGCAAGGGAACTAGGGGCAGAGGCCATATTTGTTCCCGAGACATACTCCTCAGTAATGGGTACCAATGTTGCCTTGGCCAGTCTGGAGCTATCAGGATGATCCTTGGACGGTCCTCTTTGATTTTCAGTAGCACCTTGTGCATCAAAGGAAGAGGTGGGAATGCATATGCTGTCAGGTTTGTCCAACTGAAAGATAGGGAGTCCACTTTCCAAGCAAGTGGGTGGTACGTCCTTGTGCAGAATTTTTTCAGTTGGTGATTGTGTGGGGATGCAATTAAGTCTATTTCTGGCAGTCCCCATTTCCCTGTAATGGTTTTGAAGATGTCCGGATGCAGCATCCATTCGTGGGCATCCGTGGCAGTTCTGCTTAGGATGTCTGCTAGTATATTTTCTTTTCCTGGCACAAAAATTGCTTGTAGCTGAATGTTGAAGCTCAGTGCCACATTCCAGAGGTCCATTGCCATCCGGCATAGAGGGTATGAATGTGTGCCTCCCTGTTTGTTGATGTACCACATAACTGTGGTGTTGTCCGTCCTTATCAGCAGTTGACCCTGTTGAAGAAATGGTCTGAATGCCTGAATTGCCAGTTTTACTGCCAGCATTTCCTTTTGATTTATGTGTAGGTGCAGCTGGTCTTGAGTCCATAAGCCTTGTATGCACTTGTCCAGCATGTGTGCCCCCAACCGAGGTCTGAGGCGTCTGTTGTGATGGTCTGGCTTGGTTGAGTGCTGTGGAAGGGCAGTCCCTTGTTTGATTGACAGGCCTGGGCCCACCATTGGAATTCTTGTTTCAGGCATGGAATTATTGGAATTTGGGTTTCTAGGCTGTGCTTGTGCTGAGACCATAAATTCCTTAGGTACCACTGTAACTTTCTCATATGTAGTCTGGCATGTGGAATTAATATTATGCAGGATGCCATGTAACCGAGAGCTTGCAGGACTTTTCTTGCTGTTAGCTGGTTCTGCTTTGTTAATGCCATGAAGTAGAAAGGGAGTTGCTCCTGTTTTTCTACTGTCAGGAATGCCATTTGTTTTGTTGTGTCCAAATCTGCACCCAAGAAGGTTATCCTTTGGGATGGTATCAGCCTTGACTTTTTTATATTGACTGTGTATCCCAAGGCTTGTAGTAGATGAATGACCCTTTCCAAATCTTTTGTTAATTTGTTTTTGTTGTCCGCTTGTAACAGGCAGTCATCCAGGTAAGGGTAAATTTGAATTCCCTGAAGCCTGCAATGAGCAATTACTGATGCCAGGCATTTCGTGAATACTCTGGGCGCAGTAGATAAGCCAAAGGGCAATGCTGAGAATTGATAATGCTCTGATCCTGCAAGAAATCTGAGGTATCTTCTGCAATCTGGTCGTATGGGGACGTGCAGGTATGCCTCCTTGAGATCTAGAGTTACCAGCCAAGACACCTTGCCCAGCATGGGAAGAAGCTGCTGTAGGGTCAGCATTTTGAATTTTGGAACAATGAGGTATGTGTTTAAAGCGGACAGATCGAGAATAGGTCTCCATTGGTTTTCTTTTCTTGGTACCAGGAAGAGTCTGGAGTAAAATCCTTGCCCTTGTTCCATAGATGGTACCCTTTCTACAGCTCTCATCCTTAGTAAGTGAGTTATTTGTTCTAGAGCTTCTGTCTTCTGATTTGGAGGTAGGTTTGGCATTCCTCTCTTCCTTGGTAGAGTATGGAAGTGAAACCTGTAACCTTGGTCTATTGTCTGTAAAATCCATTTGTCTCCTGTGATGTAATGCCAGTTTACTGAAAATAAGGCTAGCTTCCCACCTAAGGGTGCCTCTAGCTGTTCCCTGGTAGGCGGTGCTAGAGCCAAGTCACTGTGATTGCCAAACAAATTGAGCTTATCCATGGGAGCATCTAGGAGCTTTGATTTAACATGGTCTGGTAAGGACTGCTCTTTTAACCATGCATGTCTTCTGATCACTGTGCCAGTCATGGCTGATCTAAAGGAAGCCTCCAGTGCATCATAGCCGCATTTTAAGGAATGATTACTGACCTGCTGAATGTTATGTACCATTTCCTGTACATATTTTTTGTCTAATGGTTCATCCGAGGACAGTTTTTTAGTTAATTGGTCTAACATAAATTCCTGATACTGAATCATGTGGAATTGACAGTTCAAGGCCCTAGCTGAAAGAGTAGCAGAAGTGTAAACTTTTTTACCCCATCTCTCTAAGGCCCTAGATTCCCTTTCAGAGGGAGGGTTTTGGTAGAAGAAGCTGCTACAGCCTTGGGTCCCTGGGAGATAGTTTTGGGATCTGCAAAAGGGGCCTTATACAAATGATAATGTGTGTCCGGAACCCTGTAGTACCTATCGGGCTTAGCAGGGGCGGAGGAAGAGAATCAGGAGCAGTACAAGCATCATTAAAAGCATCATCCACAACAGTAAGTACTGGAGGAATGGCTAAAGGCCTATGCTGTGGCAAATGCAAAAGGTTCTAAGCCTTTTCCTAGAGACTGAAAATACCTGGCCCTGCCATTGAAATTGTTCCCTCTTAGCCTGCAAGGTTTCCCCAAGAGAAAATTCCTCAGGCGGAGAGGCAGAAGGAATGGAGTCTTTTGCATCAGAGTCCTCATAAGGAGAAAAGGGGCCTTCTGGAGGGTTTGAATTATCTGATTCATCAGAGGAGCCATCTGAAGAAACTGGCTCAGGGGGCTCTACTCTAATCCTCTTCTCTGGAGGTGGGTGAGAGGCCCTGTCTGGATGTGGTTGGGATCCCCGGATCAAAGAAATGAGATCCTCTGCTAGACTAAGCATTTGTGAACTAGAGCTAGGCCTGTGAGAGGGGTCTTAGCAGGCACAGTTTTGGTAGTTTTAGCTGCTTTAGCCCTGGCAAAGGCCTTAATCGACATGGGTGCAGGAGGCCTAGCAGCTCCACGTGCAGGGGTAGAAATATCCAAAGGGATAGTATCAGATAAATCCTGCGAACCTGCAAGAGCAGGTGTGATTTCAGTAGCAGATTCAGCCTGGCTGGATGAAGCCTCGGTAAGTGGCAAGCTTTCGGCGAAGGAAGAACCGTGGACTCGGTTTCAGCGAAACCGAGACACTCGATTGGCTTAACCGGTTTCGCGAAACCGCGGACCGCAAGTGTCGGTCCTTTTCCTGCTTTTTAGAAATTTGCGTAGTCGGAGTATCCGATGGCATAATGTAAGCGAAATCGAGCGAAAAACTCTTCAGCAAATTCCGACCGGCGTCTAGGTGTCCGTCGGTTGAAAGAAGCACAGGCTAGACAAGCTGCTACGCGTGGTCTGGGCCTAAGCAAGGTAAGCAGTAAGAGTGGAAATCTTTATGAGGTATTTGTTTCCCACAAGTTAAACAGTTATTCACTTTTTCTGACATCGGCTGAGGCAAGAAAGAGTCCCCAACGGGGTACTTAGCTTTTTAGAAGTCTTCGGTACTTGTAGTAGTAATCTCTGGTTCTGACCGACCGGCACTTGCAAACAGCTTCTGCTTCGGGTGCCACGCGGCAAGAAAGACTGAGGAAAATGGCGTCGGCTGATGCCTTTATACCCGAAGAACTGCCGCTATGACGTCGGGTGAAGTGCGACACCAGCCAAGGCCAAACCCAGACTTTGGAATCCGGCTGACCGAAGGGCTGCCTGACGACAGGACAACCCATTTGTAAGGACTGCAGATGCATCCTTGAAGGACATCATCCTGCTGCAAGGGAGCGTCCAGTAGTTTTGCTTTAACATGTTCAGGCAGACTTTGTTCCTTTAACCAGGCATCCCTACGTATAACTGAACCAGTGGCCGCTGCTCTGCAGGAGGCCTCCAAAGAATCAAACCGACATTGTAAAGTATGTTTGCCCACCTGCTCAGTGGCGTGCAAGAAATCCTGTACTTCTTTCAATTCAGATTGTTGAGGAAGGGTTGTTATCTTTTGTTTTAACCGAGAGATCAGAAATTGCTGATACTTAAGCATATGAAACTGACAGTTTAGAGCTCTCATAGCTAAAGTGGCTGAGGTGTAAACCTTTTTCCCCCATCTGTCTAGTGCTCTTGAATCCCTTTCAGAAGGTACTGGATTTTTAGCCATGGAAGTCTTAGCCCCCTTGGGACCCTGGGAGATAGTCTCTGGGTCAGCTACTGGGCTTTTGTAAAGGAATTTATGGGAATCAGGTACTCTTGTAGTATCTGTCAGGCTTGGCCGGGGCAGGAGGCAGAGAATCAGGGTTGAAACTGGATTCTAAGTAAACATCATCCACAATGTCCAAAACAGGAGGGATGGCTAGAGGTCTGTGTTGGGGGAGTAAAAGAAACTCTCTGAGCCTTTTCTTGGAGTCAGAGTAATCCCGACCTTCCCAGTGAAAATGTTCCCTCATAGTGTGTAAAGTTTCCCCAAAAGAGTAATCTTCTGGAGGAGAAGCTGAGGGAATAGAGTCCTCTGCATCAGAATCTTCATAAGGAGAGAAGGAATAGTCTTGGTCTTCAGAGGAATCCGAAGAAATAGACAGTTGTTCAGAGGAAGCAGAATCTTCCTCTTGTCTAGTCCTTTTTTCAGGAGGAGGCTGGGAACCCCTGATAAGAGAAATCAGATGTTCAGCCATCTTGAGCATCTGTTTCTTAGGCATAGGGCCTTGAACAGGAGACTGAAGTGAAGCTTTTTTCAATTTGGAAGGAGTCTTCGGTTTAGAAAACGTTTTAACTGTAAGAGTCGTCGGTCCGAAAACGCCTTCAGAAAGCAAAGGTGTTTCAGAAGTACCGGTGTCCTTGGGAGGTAAGTCGTCGGTAGGGCCTGAAGTAAAAGGCTGCATCGGCCTAGTACATTCTGTCAAAAAATCCGTAGCGGTCTCGGGTTCCTCAACTGCGGTAGTCAGAGGCTGCGTCGGAGCCTCACTGATAAACAGAGACCGGATCAACCGAGGCCTTGGAATCAGGCTTAGGCCTGGGCTGTCGATCTTTACCCCTGCGCTTTTTGTGCATGCCGATAGTCGGTAGCTCCGACGGCATGTTATAATTAAATTTTCTGCCAAAAAAGTGTCATGCGAAATCAAATCTTCTTTTAATAGTGCGTTTATTAAATCTAGCAGAAAAACAACAAGAAGTGACATCGTGATCAGGGCCTAGGCAGGGTATACAATAAGAATGAAAATCCTTATGAGGTATTTGCTTCCCACAAGAAATACAATTGTTAACTTTTTCTGACATCGGTCTGTGGCAAGAAAAGTTTCCCCAACGGGGTACTTAGCTTTATAGAAGACTTCGGTCTGAAACTCGAATACGAAAATCTCAGGAGTCAGACGACCGGCACTTGCGAACTGCTTCTGCTTCGGGCACCGCGCGGCAAGAAAGACTGGAAAAAATGGCGTCGGTTGCAGTATATGTACCACGGCGCACTGACGTCAGGGATGAGGCGATAGCAACCGACATCAGACCAAGACATTGGAAATCCGGCCGACTGCGGGACCGCCTGACGACAGGATAACCCCAAGTGTGATGACTGCAGCAGGGTAACATGATGAACATCTAATCAATACAAAAAGAACAGCACCAAAGATATTTGAAGACACATACAGGCAAAGGAATTGGGACATGGAAAAAAGTACAGTTGTGTACACTTACCATAAATGTAGATGTTAGAGTGTATTCACTGTTGCAGTCATTACATTTGGGTAATCTGCTGGCAGGTTGCCCTCAGTCAGCCTGATTAACAGTCTTGGGGTCCTGCGTCAGTTGCTGTCCCTTCTTCCAGGACGTCAGGTCGTCAGGGGTATAAAACATGCAGCCGACGCTATTACATCAGTTTTTCTTGCCCTAGATGTAAGGTGCCCCCCAAATGGGGAGCAAAATATATATATATATATATATATATATATATATATATATATATATATATATAAAATTTAAAACACAAAACATACCTCCAAACAAAAACAAATACACCAAAAAGGCTTTTAATCATAGTAAAAGAAAGGAGAGGTATAGTCAGAGAAAACCAGGGGGCTGGAGGGAGCGTAACCAGGACTGCAACAGTGAACACACTTGAACATCCACATTTGTGGTAAGTGTATACAACTGTACTATGTTCTTCATGTTTCACTGTTGCATTCATTACATTTGCATAGAATCCCAAAGCTATGGTTGGGAGGATGGATTTATACAGCATTAGGAGCAGCTATAAGACCCTGCAGGACAGCAGTGGCAAAGCCAGCTCTGGAATTAGAGAAGAGAGGTAAATGGTAATGTTTGGTAAATGTATGAACTGAGCTCCAGGTAGCAGCTTCTAGAATGTCTCCAGTAGGAACCCCTCTGAGAAAGGCTGCAGAAGTAGATGCAGCCCTGGTGGAATGAGATCTGATCCCCTTGGGAACAGGTTTACCATGGTGCATATAGCAGAAACGGATACAGTGGCTTATCCATTTGGAAATAGTCTGCTTTGAAATAGCCTTTCCCTCTGCCCCTGCAGCAAATGCCACCAATAGTTGCTCAGATTTTCTTAGAGATTTTGTCCTGTTTAAGTAGAATCTTAGTTGTCTGTGTACATCCAATGAATGCAGAATCCGCTCACCCTTGTTCTGTGGAATGGGAAAGAAAGTTGGCAGATGAATGGTCTCATTAATGGCCACACTGGATACCACCTTAGGCATAAAGGATGGACTGGTCCTGAGAGCCACCCTGTCCGGATAAAAAAATAATGAAAGGCTCCACTGCCATAAGAGCCTGTAATTCTGAAATCCTTCTAGCTGAAGTGACTGCTAAAAGAAAAGCTGTTTTCCAAGAGAAATTTTAGGTCCGCAGTTGCAGCTGGCTCAAAAGGAGGCAGAGTGAGTTTTTCCAAAACAAAATTGAGGTCTCATGCAGAAGTTGGTGCTCTCCTGGGAGGTCTTAGATTTATGGCCCCTCTGAGATACTGCTTTAGCAGGGGATGAGAGAAGAGGGGAGGATCGGTGTTGTAATGAGCTGAAATAGCAGATGCATGGATTTTTATGCAAGAAAAAGATAGGCCCTTGTGAAGCATCTCAGTTAAGTATTGCAGAATCTGAGGAATATTGGGCATTGCTGTGCTTATTCCTTGTGCTTGGTTCCAGGCACAGAATCTTTTCCATTTGTCAGCATAAGATTTTCTAGTACTAGGCCTTCTAGCCTCCAAAATGACATCCATCACAGGTTTGCTGAGAGATGCCAAGGGTGAAATCAGTTGATTAGCCACGCTGCAAGATTCAAAGTTTAGAGCTGAGTGTGCAGAATTTGGTAGTTCTGCTGAGACAGTAGGTAAGGTGTCTGAGGCAGGTGCCACGGAGGAGGGTGTGACACGTTGCGCAGTACCAGTGTTGTCGAGGCCAGTCTGGAGGAATCGGGATCATTTTTGGTTTGTTCTGTCTAGATTTTAGTAGGACTTTGGAGAGCAGAGGCAGAGGGGGAAAAGCATAGACTGATAGGTTTTTCCACCTGAATGATAAGCGCATCCACTTTCCAAGCTTTTTTTGTGATGAATTCTTGTGCAGAATTTGTCCAACTGATAGTTCTGGGGAGAGGCAAAAAGATCCATGTCTGGGCTCCCCCATTTGCGTGTCAAGAAGCTGAAACTTTGTGGTTACAGTTTCCATTCGTGTGGGTCCATAAGATTTCTGCTTAGTTCGTCTGCCAGAGTATTTAGCTTTCCTGGCAGGAACTGAGCTTGTAGATGTATCTGATAAGTCAAGGCCATGTTCCACAATGCCATGGCTAGTCTGCAAAGGGGGTAGGAATGTGTACCCCCCTGCTTATGTACCACATGACTGTGGTGTTGTCTGCCTTTATCAGTAGTTGCCCTAGATGGAGGTAGTCCTTGAAAACTGTCAGAGCATTCTGTACAGCTAGCATCTCTTTCTGATTGATATGTAGGTGCATTTGAACTGGGCACCATTTGCCCTGAATGCATTTCCCTGCCAGATGCACCCCCCCCCCAAGCATAGCCTGATGTGTCTGTAGTTAGAGTTTGGGCGGCAGGGGGTGGAGTGAAAGGCAGTCCCTTGTTTTGGTGGCAGGCCTCTGTCCACCATAGGAACTCTAGTTGCAGGCAAGCTATGAGAGGAATCATCGTTTCCAGGCTGTAACAATGTTCACTCCATAAACTTTTTAGATACCATTGAAGTTTCCTCATATGCAGTCTTGCATATGGAATTAGAAGAATGCAGGAGGCCATGGAACCCCAAGGCCTGCAGAATTTGTCTTGCAAACAGCTGGGTTTTTGTGGCCACCTGTTTGAAGTAAGTCATCAATTGAATTTGCTTTTCTGGCGTAAGGTAAGTCATCTGGGCAGTTGTATTTAAGCTTGCACCCAGGAATGTATTTTTTTGAGGATATACCAGTTGTGATTTCTTTTCGTTTATGGTGTACCCTAAACAAGTTAGAACCCTTTTTACAAACGCCAGACGCTTTATAAGAGTGTCCTTGTTTTCTGCCTGAATTAGTCAATCGTCCAGGTATGGATAAATTTGAATAGTTCTTTGCCTGCAAAATGCAATTACTGGTGCCAGGCACTTTGTGAAGACCCTGGGCGCAGTAGATAAGCCAAGGGCAGTGCAGAGAACTGGTAATGCAAGTAGCTTGCTTTGAAGCGGAGGTATCTTCTGCAAGATTCCCTGATTGGGATATGCAGGTAAGCCTGTTTTAAGTCTAGAGTTACCAACCAGGCATCTTTGAATAGCATACATAGTAACTGTTGAAGAGTCAGCATCTTGAATTTTGTAATGTCCAGAAATGTATTTAGAATGGATAAGTCCAGAATTGGATGGCATGATTTGTCTTTTCTGGGTACCAGGAAAAGTCTTGAATAGAAACCTTGTCCCTTTTCCTCTTCTGGTACTGGTTGAATAGCCCCCATATTCATGAGGGACAGAACTTGTTTCTGTGCCTCTGCCCACTGATTTGGAGGCAGATCTGGCCATCCATTTAGGATTGGCAACGTGTGGAAATGAAATATGTATCCCTGGGATACTATATTTAAAACCCATTTGTCCTGGGTAATCAGTTGCCAATTTCGTGCATGAAGTGACAGTTTTCCTCCCAAAGGTAAGTGCTTGGTGACTGAAGTGGAAAGTCATTGAGACTGTTTACCTTAGGGAGGTGCCTTGTTGCTTCCAGGTTTGGAGGTGGAGGCACCCCATTGTTTTGCTCTAAAAGTTCCTTGTGAATGAAACCGGGAGCCTTTGGAATGTCCGGATTTGACTTGAGTGGCTCTCGTGGGAACTGGAAAGGACCAGTTCTTAGTAGGCCAGTGCCTACTAAATCTGGGTGGCTGCACTTGCAAGAAATCTTTCACAGTTTGCATAGATTTAGCTTTATCTTCCATCTTTTTCAAAACTTCTTCAGCCCTTATTACCAAAGAGACTGTCCTGTTGTAAAGGAGCATCCAACAATTTTGCTTTAACATGGTCAGGCAGATTTTGCTCCTTGAGCCAAGCATGCCTTATCACAGATCCAGTTACAGCAGCCCTGCAAGAGGCCTCCAAGGAATGAAAACCACATTGCAAAGTATGTTTTCCAACTTGTTCAGCTGAATGTAATAAATCCTGCAACTCTATTTTCCACACAGTCAGAGATCAACATTATTTTCTGTTTAAGTAAACCCATGACATGCTGTTGATATTTAAGCATATGAAATTGACAGTTTAAAGCCCTGATTGCCAAAGTTGCAGACGTGTAAACCTTCTTACCCCATCTATCCAGCGCCCTGGAATCTCTGTCTGAAGGGGTAGGATTTTTAACAGTAGAGGCCTTAACACCCTTGGGACCCTGAGAAATAGTTTCAGGGTCAGCAGTAGGGTTTTTGAAAAGGAATTTGTGGGAATCAGGAACCCTGTAGTATCTGTCTGGCTTACTAGGAGCCGGAAGCAGGGAATCAGGAGTCATACTAGATTCTGAGAAAACATCATCATCAATGTCTAGAACAGGAGGTATAGCCAAAGGCCTATGCTCAGGAAGAAGAAGAAAATTCCTAAGTCTCTTTTTAGATTCAGAGAAATCCTGACTTTCCCCGTGGAAGTGTTCCCTTAAGGTATGTAAAGTTTCTCCAAAAGAGAAATCCTCAGGAGGAGAAGCAGAAGGGATAGAATCTTCTGCATCAGAGTCCTCATAAGTAGGTATAGATAAATCCTGTTCAGAAGAAGAATCAGAAGAAATAGAAACCTGATCTGAAGATTCATAGTCAGTGCCTTGCCTAGGCCTCTTAGCAGGAGGGGGATGGGTACCCCTGATTAAGGTAATTAAATCTTCAGCCATTTTGATCATTTGTGTTTTAGGCAATGGGGCCTGTACACATGGCCCAAGCGTCATTTTTTTTAGACATAGAAATAGATTTTGGCCTTAGTTTTGAAGATGGCATCAGTTTAATATACAAATCTTTAGGCCTGAAAACACCCTCAGAAGCCGGTGCCTGCTCAGTGGCTCTGGACCCATCTAAGGTAGACACATCTGTGGGTTCCATAGTCGAAGAAGCATCTTGTGGCATACCGGACTCCGAATGGGTCTCAGTAGGGGCCTGCGAATCAAAAGTAGTGGGTATCAGGGGCTGCGAAAGCACCTCACTGAGTACCGGCGACTGGCTTAGGAGCAGCATCGTCATCGGTTTTGGACCTTGACGGTCTGTCTCTGTCTTTCTTTGCGTTTTTTAGGTATTCCGGTAGTCGGATTGCTAACAGACGACATTTCTAGATAGTTAAATCTTGAGCCAAAATATTTAGAAGCAAAAATATGCCGACGTTTACTCTTGCGTTGATTAAATTTAGCACAAAACCGACAGCAAGGCACGTTGTGGTCAGGGCCTAGGCAAGGAATACAGCACAAATGAAAATCCTTATGAGGTATTTACTTCCCGCAAGTAATGCAACTTTTACTGACATTGGTAAGGAGCAAGAAAAAGTTAGTTTTTAGTTGAAGACTTCAGTACTGAAACTCGAAAATGAAAATTTCAGGAGTCGGCTGACCGGTACTTGCAAACTGCTTCTGCTTCGGGCACCACGTGGCAAGAAAGATTGATGTAATAGCGTCGGCTGCATGCTTTATACCCCTGACGACCTGACGTCATGGAAGAAGGGACAGCAACTGACGCAGGACCCAAGAATGTTAATCAGGCCAACTGAGGGCAACCTGCCAGCAGATTACCCAAATGCAATGACTGCAACAGTGAATACACTTGAACATCTACATTTATGGTAAATGTATACAACTGTACTTTTTCCATGTCCTGATTCCTTTGCCTGTATGTGTCTTCAAATATCTTTGGTGCTGTTCTTTTTGTATTGATTAGTTCTGCTCTCTCAATTGCACAGATATTTCACCATATTAAATCTTATAGGTTCATAGGTTGGTACAAGGCTATCAGCCCTAGGGCCTATACAAGCCTAGCCATAACAATTCCCTGGCTATTTCTTCCCACATTATTTACTTTCCTGGACCCCTGTCTAGCAGGGCGACTGACGTGATCCCTGGGGTGAATTTCCTTTCTCCCATCCAATCGTCAAGGTTCCTCTTGAAGAGGTCCAAAGAGGCACTCTGCTTGACATGTATGGGCAATCTATTCCAGAGTCTGTGGAGTCTCTGGGTCAGGAACCTATCCCTCCAGCATGTTTTGTTTATTGTGATGACAAGGTTTAGATCCCTGAAGCGTGTAGCTCTGAGGGATTGGGATTTCTTTAAGTGTAGCATGTCCAACAGCTCTGGGTTTGACATGGCCTTGTATGTTAAGCAGAGATCGCCTCTGAGTAGACGATATGCGACAGAGTATAGCTGGAGTTTTTTAAGGCGGTCAGCGTAAGGCATCTGCTTTAGGCCTGTGATTCTTTTAGTGAGGTATTTCTGAGGCCTTTCCAGTTGTTGCAGATGTCTTGAGAGGTACATACCAAATGGGGCGTTGTATTCTATAATGGGTCTAATGAGGGATGAGTACAGTGGGACAATGACCTCCTTTTTTCTGGATGAAAAGCCCTTCGTGATGAGGTGTGCCACATAGAAGGATTTCCTGACTGTTGTGGCGATGTGGTTATCGATCTGGCCAGAGTCACCTTCGAAACTGGCTTACCCAAGAAGGTTTTGCAAAGGAAACAAAGAGCTGATCAGACTTGCGGAAGGCAGCTGTTCTGTGTAAATAAAAGCATAACTGACTATGAACATCTAACAAATGAAGTTTGTACTCCCCTTTGTTTTGATAGTTAGGGAAAAAAAATGGGAGATTAATGGACTGATTGATGTTCGCCTCGGAGGCCACTTTGGGTAGGAAAGATGGGTTAGTTCTGAGAGAGACCCTGCCCTTATGGAATATGATGTAAGGGGGCTTAGCACAGAGGGCCTGAAGCTCCGATACCCTTCTAGCTGAGGTAATAGCTACCAAAAAGGCAGTTTTCCAGAACAAGAATTTCAAATCAACAGAAGCTGCATGTTCAAAAGGTGGTCCAGTCAGAGCCTGATGGACCAAAGTTAGATCCCATGGAGGGACGGAGTTCCTAATGGGAGGTCTCAAGAGAAACGTACCTTTCAGAAAGGTCTTACAAATCTTGGTGGAAGCGAGTGGATTGAGATGGTCTCCAATGTGAAAATGGGAGATGGCAGCCATTTGAACCTTTACAGTAGAACTGACCCCTTGCTGAAAAATATGAGATAGAAATCGAGCACTGCTGGAATGGGAGCAGTGAAAGGGTCCAAATTCCTATGAAACGTCCAAATGGAAAACCACTTCCATTTACTATTGTAAACCTTCCTGGTAGAAGGCTTATGCGCTGCTACAACGATAGATCTAACTGCAGAGATACCAGAAGTCTTAGCAACTAATTGAACTGGATCAACCAAGCAGAGAACTTGAGATCGACCAGATTCGGGGGTGTCAATCCCGAAGGATGAGATATCAGATCTGGGATGGGATCCAAGATCCAGAGAGGAGCTATAAGATAAGACCGTAGGCACGGGAATCAGGCTTGACGAGGCCAGAATGGGGCTATGAGTGTAATCTTGTTCCCCAACTGACGAGCTTTCTTTAAGAATTTTGTCATCAACGGAAGAGGAGGATAAGCATAAAGAAAACGGGGTGGCCAAGCATGGACTACAGCGTCTCTGGGGCTTTCCCCCGGAGGGGGGATTAGAGCGAAAAACTCACTGCACTTCACGTTGGAAGGTGACGCAAAGAGATCACAGCAAGGCTGACCCCACTTGGGGAAGATCTGTTTCGCTACTACAGGATTTCTGAGACCACTTGTAGGGCGAGAGGATAGTTCGACTCAGTTTGTCCGCTAGGATGTTGGCCCGACCCGGAATGTGCGTTGCTAACAGAAAACGGTTGGTGGATATCGCCCAATCCCAAACTCTCATTTTTATTTTACATTTGTTAACCGGGCTAGTCCAACTGGATACATGTCCATTTTCAGTGGAGGCCCGAGGAGAAAAGCTCCACTACAATCTACTAAAACAAGTTAAAAATGTCACACAATGCAGGAGTACCAAATTATACAATACTATAGAAAATAGAAGTTATGTTCTTACCATAACGTTCCATGTTAGTTGTCTTCTTCTCGCCTTCTTCTTGCTGGATGGGTTCGGAGCTGACCTCGGCTCCGACTCGGCCACTCTAAAAGCTCGAGAGTTGGTTCCACCGGCTCGAGGCTCCCCTTATATCCCACAATGCTAGGCGAGAGTTACCTCAGATCTCGTTTGTAAGCTAACCCAGCTTATATCAATAACAGTATAACTGTAAATAGAATCCACCTCTAACAGCAGGAAGAAAAGGGTGACCTACATCCTGAAATAAGAAATATGCACAATAGCATATGACTAAGAAAGAGGTGGTAGAAAGAGAGGTCACGATCACAACTCCTCTAGGTCTGTCCAGGCCAGGGCGCAGGAGGGTGGGAAGAAGAAGGCGAGAAGAAGACAACTAACATGGAACGTTATGGTAAGAACATAACTTCTATATGTTAAGTTGTCTATCTCGCCTTCATTCTTGCTGGATGGGACCGTCCCTAGCACCTTGTCCTGGGTGGCCTAACGGAACAGACTCCTGAGAACAGTGGAACCAAAATTAGCTCTATGCCTAGAAGCTAAATCCAACTTATAATGGGAAATAAAAGTGTGAAGAGTAGCCCAAGTAGCCGCTGCACAAATGGTGTCAATAGGCAGTCTGTCTTGGAAGGCTAAAGAAGTAGCCAAAGCTCTGGTGGAATGGGCTTTAGGTTTATTAGGCAGTTTTTGGTGTCTAATCTCATAAACAAGGGTAATCAGAGACGTTAGCCATCTGGATAATGATACCTTTGAAACTGGAAGTCCTTTTCTGCTTTCCGCATAGGAGACAAACAGCTGATCAGATTTTCTGAATTGTTTCGTCCTGTCCAAGTAGTACCTTAATTGACGATGAACATCCAGGCAGTGTAATTTTTGTTCAGACCTATTTGAATACTCTGGGAAAAAGACAGGGAGGTCAATGCTTTGGTTTAGATTTGATGTTGAAACCACCTTAGGCAAAAAGGACGGGTTAGTTCGTAAGGAAACTCTGTCCTTATGGAATAAAAGATAAGGAGAACGACAACTGAGTGCTTGAAGTTCTGAAATTCTTCTAGCTGATGTGATAGCCACCAGAAAGAGAGTTTTCCATGATAATAATTTCAAGGAACATGAAGCTGCAGGTTCGAAAGGGGAAAGAATCAAAGAAGCAAGAACTAAATTTAGGTCCCAAGGAGAAGGAGGATTTCTTATAGGAGGTCTGAGAAGAAAAACTCCTTTCAAAAGGCTTTGCAAAGTTTGTGGGACATTAGGGCAGATTCAGAAATGCCCACATGAAAATTAGAAATAGCTGCCAATTGAACCTTAAGAGTAGATGGAGATGAACCTGCATGGAAGAGTTCAGCTAGAAAATCAAGGACTAGTTGGATGGAAGCGGTGAAAGGATCTATGTCCTTTCCTTGTGCCCAATATGAGAAGCGATTCCACTTACTCAAATAAATCTTTCGAGTGGAAGATTTATGGGAAGCTATCAATATATCTCTAACCGAGTGAGATAATTGAGGAAGCCTGGCTACGGTTGGAACTGGAGGAACCAAGCAGTGAGGTTCAGAGAGGGAGGGAGCGATGAAACTGACCCGACTGGTGGATCAAAAGATCTGGAACTAGGTCCAGATGCCACGGTCGCTCAAGAGAAAGCGATGTAGAAAGGGGAACCACACTTGTCGAGGCCAGTAAGGAGCAATGAGGATCAATGAGGCCTTCTGAGCGATAACTTTCTGTATTACTTGAGAGATCAGAGCGAAAGGAGGAAATGCATACAGAAGTCCCGGGCCAAACTTGGACTAGAGCGTCTCTGCTGGGTTGGCCTGGTAAAGGGAATAGAGTGAAGTATTCTCTGCACTTGCTGTTTTGGGGAGTAGCAAAAGATCGCAGCAAGGCTGACCCCACTTGAGAAATATCTCTCTCACTACAGTGTCTTTCAGAGACCACTCGTGAGGCATGAGTATAGCTCTGCTCAACTTGTCCGCAATGTGATTGGACTTGCCGGGGATGTGCGTTTCTATCAGAAAACGCTGAGAAGAAATCGCCCATTGCCACAGTCTGAGTGCTGCCCGACACAGGGGGTATGATCTGGTTCCGCCTTGTTTGTTGATGTACCACACTACAGACATATTGTCTGTCTGGATTGCAATCGTTCCCAAGGGAAGAGAGTCTTGAAGGGCTTGCAACGCTAAAAGCACTGCTCTCATCTCCAGAACATTTATGTGCAAGTGGCATTCGTTTGGTTGCCATGTGCCCTGGACTGTCCTGCCCTGATACTGCCCCCCCCACCCGATCAGGGAGGCATCCGTTGTCAGAGTAGCAACCGGAGGAGGTGGAACAAATGGTCTTCCCGACAGGAGCTGGGGGGAAGACATCCACCACATGAGATGCTTTTTGCACACTTGCGTGATCATAATGGTGTGAGACATTGGAAGTTCCTGGTATGACCATTGAGAAAAAAGCATCCACTGAAGGATCCGCATGTGGTATCTGGCCAATGGGAGGAGAGGTATGGCGCTGCCATGATTCCCAACACCTTTAGAACTAACCTGGCTTTGGCTCTGTTGTTGTTGAGAAGAAGTGACACCAATTTGTGAATGTCTGATATCCTTTGGTTCGTTAGCATTGCAGACATGTTTATAGTATCTAAATTTGCCTATGTAGGTAATAGTACGACAAGGCGACAAAACAGACTTTTCGCAATTTATTGAAATACCCAGTTTTTGACAAACGCGAAAAGTATAATCTCTGGCCATCAGAAGGAGATGCTTGGTGGGAGCTGTGAGAAGCCAGTCGTCCAAATATGGAAACACCTGGAATCCTTGTCGTCTCAGGTGAGAAGCTACCACTGCCATGCATTTGGTAAACACCGGGGCAGTGGTGAGACCAAAGGGCAGGGCCCTGAATTGAAAATGACTGGTTCCCAGCCTGAAGCGGAGGAATCTTCTGGAGCGTCTGTTCATTTTTATGTGATAGTACGCATCCTGAAGGTCTATAGAGCACATCCAGTTTCCTTTTCCCAACAGGGGAAGAATGGATTGCAGCGTGACCATCCGAAATCTTGTTTTCTTGACTGATCTGTTCAAGATACTGAGATCCAAAATTGGTCTCCAGTCCCCTGTTTTCTTTGGAACTAAAAAAACCTTGAGTAGATACCGGATCGTTGTTGGTCTGCTGACACTGGCTGAATTGCTCTTTTGCAAGCAGTTTTGAAATTTCCAAAGCTGCTATATCCCTTTGAGCGGGTGGAACATCTGGAAGGGATTTTTGACTGATTTGGAAAAGCGAAGAAAGGGGATAGAATAGCCTTCGGAAATGATGGACTGTACCCATTTGTCTTGAGTCAGGGATAGCCAGGCTTCTGGGTACAGTGACAATCTTCCCCCGACTGCCTCCGAAGATGGGCAGTCGGGCAACACCTCAGGGATGCTGAAAGGGCTTGTCAGGAAAGGCTTCCCGATTGCCCTGGTTCTGCGGACCCCCCCTGCCCCTAGCTCGCCGTCTACCATTGATATTCCCGCCTCTGCCTCTGGTAGGAAAAGCGACTCTGTCGTCAGGCGAAGTCCCTTGAGATTGTTTACAGAACCACATCTTTCCACCCTTCTGGCCTTTGGGGTAAGGCCTAGAAGGAGTCGAAAAACGGACACCGACGGCAGAAAGGGTCTTGCCATCAGTCTCGCACCTAGTCAGGGTTTCTTTCACTTGAGGACCAAAAAGAGATGATCCATCAAAAGGGGAGTTCGTGAAAGACGTCTTGAAAGGTTCCGCAAAGTTGCACAGCCGCATCCAGGCGTGCCTACGTAAGGCTACCCCTGTTCCTGCGGCTCTGCTCGCTCCATCGGCCGCATAAGAGAGGAGGCGCATGGAGGAGTTGGAAATGGAATTAAGGATAGCCAGCTGCGTGTTCATTTTCTCTTGGAAACCGGCAGCTGTAGGGTCCTTCAACATTTCACTCGCTTCGTTGATCAAGTCCCTTTGAAGACGAAAGTGAAATGGCACAGGTAATTCAGCGAACGCATGGTAAATGTCGCTGAGGAGAACATCCGCTTCCGTACCTATCCATGGACCTAGATTCCTTGTTAGGTGGATGGACAGGCACTGAAGGATCAGCCAGTTCCTTCTTTGTGGCGGCAGCTACCACCATAGCATCCACAGAAACTCCTTTTGATAAAAATTGCTTGTCTGATGGAGCTGTGATGAATTTGGAGGGTCTCCTGGGAGTGGGGTCCACTGAATCAGGAGCCGTCCATGCCTTCTTAGCAACCACCTGCATGAGGGGGTCAAGGGGGACACCCAGGAGGTGGAAGGACGAGAGCCAAACGCCTCAAGATACACAGATTCGTCCTCCGAAGGGTTGAGGGCTGGCCAATTTCCCTCTGTTTAAGGATCTCCAGAATGTCTGCAAATGAGACATCTTCAGAAGGGGAACGGGGAACCCTCAGAATCATCCAGATCTGTGTCCGACGTGATAGACTCAGGTGAGTCAATGTGCTTCCTCTTGCACTTCCTCTTCCGAGGGGCTCTTCTGCCAAATCAGGAGAGGCCTCGGAAGAGGATGAAATCCCAAAGGGGCTCCTGAGGAGCTGGCTCTCTGCGGTCCGGGATGAGGGAGTGAGTCGACTTACCCTGAGGCAGCATAGAGGGAGGGGCTGACGGAGCCGACTGTGGAGTAGAGCCAGGCTCTAACACACTCCGCATGACCTCGAATGCACCCCTGTCAGGCAGAGCCAGAGGTCCCGCCCGAGGAGCTAAGGACCCCTCGGCACCGACAGTGATGGCTCGAGGCCGATGTCGGAGCCGAACTCACCAGCCAAGCACCGAGAGGGAGAGGGGGGTCGGGCAAGGGTCCGATGCCACTCACCCCCTCGGAGCCGACGAGGGAGGTCCGGCGCCGAGATTCCTCCACGGAAGAAAACGGAGCCGACGACGGAGCCGAAGACAATTGTCTCGGCCCGGTGACCACAGTCTCGGTTCCGACACGACCCGGCTCCGAACTCAAAAGAGTCGAAGGAGGAAAGAGTTGATGGACCGGGGCAGGCACCGACTGATGAGTTGGGCTCTGAAGCATCTGGGCTAGTGCCTCGGACTTAAGTAGTCGACTCACCACCCTCTGAAGGTCATGATCGGAAAGCCTCGATGACCTAGAGGAATGAGACCTTTGGCTCCGTTCAGACAGCAGGGGAGATCCTGGAGCCGAATGAACGGAGCCAAGAGAAGGTGACCTAGACCTCTTTCTGGTTGTCGGCTCAAGATCTTGTCGGAGCCGACACGGGTACCTCGATAACCTCGGCTCCGCCGAGCCGAGGAAGCCACAGAAACTGTGGACTGAGTCTTATCGGCTCCAGCCGGAGCCGATAAAGGCAAAGGTTGAACAACCTGAGGTCTCGGCTCAGAAGCCGGAGCCGAAGACCTCGATGCCTTAGAGGGCTTCCCTGTTGAAACTGACAGGGAATCCTCTGGTTTTAACAAGCCTCTCAGAATCAACTCGATTTTTCTCCTGCAGGACCCTGGGGCTGAAGCCATGGCACACAGCACAGGAGTCCTGCAGGTGCAAAGGCCCCAGACAATAGACACAAGAAGTGTGAGCGCCTGTCAGAGACATTTTCTGACAGCACGCATCACACTTCTTGAATCCAGAGACCTTTGCTTCCTTTGACATTTTCCTAACTGACAGGTGTACACTAACACACACCCAAACACACAGTTATACCCTGTCAGAAAAAATTATTAATACTAAAAATAATAACAATTTTAGTAAAATACTAATAATTAAGCACAAAAAAGTTAAAGTAACTACACAAACACACCCTAGGGAAGGGAAGGCCAAAGGCCCAAGGGAAGAACCAACGGTTCTTTTAATAAGAAAACGGGGAAAAAATAGGGTTGGGGATAAAGATCTATATCCTACACTAATTTAGGAAGAATTAAAGTTAAAAGGGGAAAAAAAGAGTAACTTTTTGTATAAAAAGCTAACACTCACCAGGAACCGGTAGAAGCAACCAACCTCGAAGCTGTAGCGGCAAACGAGATCTGAGGTAACTCTCGCCTAGCATTGTGGGATATAAGGGGAGCCTCGAGCCGGTGGAACCAACTCTCGAGCTTTTAGAGTGGCCGAGTCGGAGCCGAGGTCGGCTCCGAACCCATCCAGCAAGAATGAAGGCGAGATAGACAACTTAACATCATACATTAAACCTGCTGCAAGTTATATATGCAATAGAGTTCAGTATGAGGCTTAGCAGGGGACAAAAATTCAAATTCAAATAACAACTAGGATAGTCTATTGCAGCATTGTAAGAAGTTGACAAAAATATAGATATATTTCTATTTAAAGAAAGAGTCACAGGGACACTTATGAAAAGGAAACTCAGGTGAGCTGGAATTGAGAAAAAGTAGTAAGGGGATGAAAGAAGCAGATGGCTGAAAGGAAAAAAAACGGCTAGTCAGGGTTGTTACAAGAGCATAGCCAGTGATTGGAAAGGAAAAGTTTTAGTTTAGCTTTAAATAATGGGAGTGAAGTTGTGGTAGTGAGGTCTTGAGGTAGTTGGTTCCATATTTTGCCAACTGAGTTGGAGAATGTGGAGTCACCTGCTGAGTTATTTGATAGGGAAGTTTGAATCAATATCTTGTTAGAAGAGAGTAGGTTCTTCAGATTTTTGTAGGGTTGAATGAGAGAGGAGAGCATAGGAGTGTTGTCAGGGTGATAAAGGGCTTTATGGGCAATAGTAAGTTGGTAAGATTGTATTAGGTAGGGTAGTTCTAGCCAGCCTAGTTTTTTAAGATTAAGACAATGACGAGTCCTATAAGGAGCATCTGTAGCAAATCTAGCAATGTTGTTGTATGATGAAGCTAGTTTGTTGAGGTTATACTTAGAAAGGTTAGTGTAAATGGGAGAAGGATATAGTAGGGTAGACATTAGATGGGATCTAGCTATGGTAGTTTTAGCTTTGGGAGTTAGGAAAGATTTGATTCTATAGAGAGAACCAAGTTTTCTGTTAGTAGCTTTTATTGTAGAGTTGATATGAGTGTCAAATTTTAGTTGATTGTCAATAGTAATACCCAAGAGTTTAGTGGTTTGGTCTGGAGAGATGAGGGTACCATCATTGGATGTAAGTGAGAAGTTAAGAGAAGGGGACATGTGAGTGGGTGCAAAGAGCAGGAGTTTGGTTTTCTTAGGGTTGAGGAGGAGACAATGATTAGAGAACCATTGCTCTATAGTAGTGAAGGTTTTTTGTGTGAGAGTGTGCAGCTCAGTCTGTGTTGAGGCTGAGCAGATTATGGTCGTGTCATCTGCATATTGAATGCAAGTTGATTGGGTAGTGGCTAGATGAAGGTCATTTATAAAAATGGAGAATAGCAGGGGACCTAAGATAGAGCCCTGAGGGACCCCTATCGAAGTTGGGAGGAGATCAGAGAGATGGTTATTCCAGAGTACTGCCTGTTTACGGTTATCGAGATAGGATACGAACCAGCTTAGGGCATGATTGTCTAGAGAGAGGGGTTTTAAATGATGGAGGAGAAGTTCATGATTGACCATATCAAAGGCTTTAGACTCATGGTCTAGTGAGTGGTCATGGTCATGGTCAATTTAGGCTCATGGTCTCTCGGCAAAGAGGGTAAGACCTGGTTCCCCCCTGTTTGTTGATGTACTAGACCACTGACATGTTGTCTGACTGAATTGCAATAGTCCCTGGAGAGAGAAAAGCATGAAGGGCTTGCAACGCTAGAAGCACCTCCTTCATCTCCAAAACATTTATATGCAGAATGGTCTCTGTCTGAGTCCACGTACCTTGGACAGTTCTGCCCGCGTATTGCCCCCCCCCCACCCAAGGCGGGAAGCACCCGTGGTCACCGTGGCTTGGGGTTACGACAAAACAAACAGTCGTCCTTCCCGAAGCTCTTGAGATTGGAGCCACCACGAGGGAATTTCTGCAAACTCTGCTGATAAGAATTAGCAAGTCCAACAGGTGGTGGAAGATGGACCACTGAACCTGCAAAGTCCACTGGAGAACACTCATGTACAAGCAAGCTAAGGGCACGAGATTGACTGCTGCTGCCATGGGCCCTAAAGCTCTCAGGACTAACTCCGCTGATGGGGCAGGTGACTGAAGAAGGGCTAAAACGTGTAAGGTCAAACTGCGAAGTCTGTCTGATGTCAAGAAGGCCTTGGTCTGAAGCGTGTCTATTCTGGCCCCTATGAACTCCAATACTTGAACTGGTTGAAGGGATGACTTCTTGAAGTTTATGGTGATCCCCAGTTGGGATGCTAGTAGTAGGAAGCAATCCCTGGTTAAGCAGAGTAAATGCCTGGTGGGGGCAGTAAGGATTTAAGCACACACCGCTGTATAGATAATCCAGTAAATAACACCAACGCTGAGCAAAAACCACCTTTATAACGACTGTGTCGTTATAATAGGGGCAGTAAGGAGCCAGTCATCTAGGTAAGGAAAAACCTGTATTCCCTGAAGTCTCAGGTGGGCCGCTACAACTGCCATGACCTTGGTGAACACCCTGGGGGCTGTGGTGAGGCCGAAGGGTAGGACCCTGAACTGGTAATGACTGGCCCCTAGCCGAAAGCGGAGGAACCTCCTGGATCGCCTGTCCATGAGAACGTGATAGTACGCATCTTTGAGGTCTATGGAGCACATCCAGTCCTTCTCCTGCAAAAGGGGCAGGATGGATTGAAGCATGACCATCCAGAATTTCTCCTTGGCAATGAAGAGGTTCATTGTTGAAAGGTCGAGGATCTAATTCGGACTGGCCTGGGGGGATGTGCTGGATGTCTCTCTTTTCTAGCAGGTTTTTAATCTCTAAAGCTGCAGCCTCCCTCTGACTGGGTGGTACATTGGGGAGGTGCCTCGACTGAGGAGGGTGGTTTATGAAAGGGATTGAGTACCCTCTGGATATTATTCGAAGCACCCAGCGATCTGTTGTGATGGACTCCTATTGAGCCAGGTGCTTCGAAAAACGCCCCCCCCCAGACTGCCTCCAGAGAGGAGCAGTCGGGCAACCCCTCAGGACTGCTGCGTGGGTTGGTCAGAAAACGGTTCCCCAGACGCAAAATTTTTCGGCCCCCCCTCTGCCTCTGGGCTGGCGTCCACCTTGTCCCCCTCTGCCTCTGAAGGACGAAGGGTCCAGAGTGTAACGGGACTGCTGAGACTTCCGGAACCACATCTTCTTTTGTCCTCTCTGGTTCCTGGAAAAGGACCTTTGAGGAGCCGAGAAGCGGATTCCAACGGCAGACAGCATCTTCCCATCTTTCTCGCTCTGAACCAATGTGTTGCGGACAGTCTTCCCGAACAGGGTAGAACCGAAGGATGCTTTCGCGAAGGATGCCTTGAACGGTTCCAAAAAGTCACAAAGCCGAAGCTAGGTGTCACGTCTTAAGGCAATGCCGGACCCGCTGGCTCTAGCGGCCCCTTCCATGGCATGGGAAAGTAGCCGCATAGACGTGTTTGAAACAGATTTTAGAGTGGCCATGCGAGCCGAGAAAGTCCGTTTGTCCTCGGCTGACATGGACTCAGGGGGAAACTCAGCGTATTCTTTTACCAGGTCCCGCTGAAGTTTAATTACATGGGCCAAATAATTCAGCGCCCTTATGGAAATAGTAGCTGAAGCAAACATCTGCTTCCCGATACGATCCATCGTCCAAGACTCCTTATCAAGGGGATGGACCGAGGAACTATCCTGAGCAAATTCCTTCTTGGTGGCTGCCGCCACCACCATGGCATCTACCAGGGAAACCCTTACTCCAAGCCATCCTATCCACATGGGGCCTAAGAATCCTATCTGGCCTCCTGGGGATTGGCTCTATAGTGTCTGGTTCCTTCCACGCCCTGGTAGTGATGAGGTCAACCAGGGGGTCGGCTGGAGGGGACACCCAAGAGGTAGATGGGCCTGCGTCCAACGCCTCCAGGAACACAGACTCACCTGAGGAAGGTTTTTGGGCTGACCACCCCCCCCTTTTGATGAAGCATTTCCATAATGTCTCCAAAGGAGACCTCTTCGGGGGGGTGACCTGGGGGAACCTTCCCCTTCCTCCAAATCGGTGTCCTCCGTGAGGGTCTCAGGGGAGTCCAAGTGCCCCTCTTACACTTACGTTTGTGAGGGACCTCCTCGGTGCGGCTGTCCGAGGAGGGCTCACCAACAGGGTCATGTTCCGCCAGTGGAACGGGCTGGGGCGTCAACGCAGGCTGTCCTTGGGACTGGACGATGGAAGACAAGCCCAGCTGCAAGGGAGTGGAGGCAGATCCCGAAGAAAGAGTAGGGGGTCTCGAACCTCTCAACAGAACCCTCTCCACCCTGTCGAAAGCAGAGGGTGAACCATCTCTCTGGGCTCCGTGGTTAACACCCTTGGATCCGGCATGGGGATCGGCATCAGAGCTAAAGCGCTCGGACCAGAGAGGGAAGTGTGCTCCGACCGAAATGGAGCCGAAGACACACTGGCTCCCTCGGATACAATGCACGGCCCTTCGCCCAGAGAGTTCAGATCCGAAAAGGGATCCAACAAACTCGAGGGCATGGCCGGCGTCGAGGTAGTGGTAACCACTGGCGCTGACTTCCTGACGCCGAGACTCCTCGGATCCAAAAGCACCAAAACCCGATAGTGGATCAGAGAAGGAGCTATTGGGGCAAAAAGTGGGGCTGAACTCCCCCCCTCAGAGGGGGGGGGGGAGGCAGCAGCACTCCCATCTGCAGTTGGGTTTTGAAAAAGCTACGCATCATCCGGTCCATATCAGTGTCGGATAGGCTACGGGTTGACCTTGAAGAGGCTGGCTGGTAGGGCCGCCACAACGACCTTGAAGATGGTCGGGCCTCCTCCTCCGGCTCCGGGGAGAAGCGTGGAGAACGGCGACGAGGGGAGGAAGGCCCGGAGACCTTCTGGGGTGAGGAGAGCAGCTTGGCAGGCGGGAGTGAGGGGGGCTAAGTCGGTCCGCCCCGCTTGTGGCTTCTGTGCCTCTCTTTTTCTATCTCTTTCTCTCTCTCTTTCTCCCTCTCTCTCTCCTCTCTCTCTCTCCTTTTTTAGAGTCCTTCTCTCCCTGGGAAGAAGTGGGAGGTTGAGTCCCAGCCAGGGGAGGGAGGACAGCAGGCTGAGTAGCCGCGGCTGTAGCCACCAAGGGAGAGGAAGAAGAAGCCTATTCCTACTATCCCCCTCAGGGCCCGGGGGTTAAAGTCTGTGCAAATCTGGCGGCCCGAGGTCAAATGTGGTACCCCCAGGCAGAGGACATACTGAGTGTGGCCATCCGCTGGGGATAGCTTATGGCCACATTCAGTGCACTTAGAAAAGATGGTCTTTGGGGCCTCAGCCTTGATTTTTAAACAAAATAACACACACACGCCCACACAAACACCTAAGGGAAAGGAGGGGCCTACTAGGATTTAAACTACGATGGAACGAGGGAGTAAATCTCAGGGATTTAAACTAAAAAATTAAACTAACCACACACACTAAAAAATAAGAGATTTTAGGCAAAAAACACATCGCCTGAAACGCTAGGAGCTCGAAAACACATGCTTAACAAAGCCATGGCAAACTAGATCTAGGGATTGGAAGGAGGTAGCAGGGTATTATGGTAAATGGGAGGAGCTTGGAGCTTGGATCTCTAGCTTGGAAAGCTGCCGGCTCGGATCCAGGTCGGATCCGATACCCATAGGTTGATGACCAAATTAAGTTAACTACTTCAGATCTGAGGTTATGTGGATTACCTGCAAAGTGAAGGATTCAGTGTAGAAAATCTAATTCAGAAAGCACAACAGGACAGATTGATGGACATTCAAATTTAGTGGAAACCAATGGAACGGGAAGTAATTGGTCACATCACATGCCATATGAAGATATTTTGGAGGCTTCCACAGGAAACCCGTATAAACGTTCACTTGAAGCTGGACAGCAAGAGAAGGAACAGGATACTGTGAAAAGTCTGATGCAATGTTGAGGAGTGATATTGATAGGCCAATGAGTTCCCATATGACAGAGCAATGGATGACGGGATGAAACTGAAGAGAATGTGCCAAAGGAAGATGCTACAGAACTTTGTGTAGAATGCTCACAGGGAATGGAAAATGTGTCCTCAGTTTAGAAGAAAATGAGCTAAGAGAAGAGTTGCTTGAACTGGTAGAGATAGACATATTAAGATAAATGACACAAATAGACTGCAGAAAGTCAGTAAAGCCCAAAAAGTCAGAAGTTTGATAAAACAAATGAATGCAGTAATTAGTGCTGCCCATTGAGATGCATGTGATATAACAGCAATAAACATGATATATTACTGTGCAGCTAATTTGATAACTGATAAAGTTGTGCCACAAGAACACAGAATAGTGAGGGAACAGAAGGTGAGAAATCAAATGCCATCATGGAAGTATCTAACAGAGAAAACTATAAAGCAATTGAGACAAGAAGTGTCACTGTTGGAGTACAGAAGAGGGAACAGATCAACAAAAATACTTAGAAAGATAGATGTGATAAAGGCAATACGCGGTATTTGAACCACTCAGGATCTATCATGTACTATCACAAATAAAGTAAAAATCTCAGCACAGGCAGAATAAGTTAGAAGATACACAGATAAATATAAAGGAAAAGTACAGAATAAGCAATTTATTGATGACCCAAAAAAGTTTTACAGATAATTGGGAAACGAGGTAAAAGGAATTGACAGACCACTAAATAAAGAAGAAATAGATACATTTTAGAGAAGTACTTATGAAGATCCCGTGCAACATAACAAAGATGCTAAACAGATAGTAAAAGGGAGAATAAGAAGTTTAAAGGTACAAGATATGAAATGGGATGATGCAACAGCCAGAGAGATTTGACACAAAGTTTAGAAAATCCTCTAACTGGAAAACCCCAGGCTCAGATGCAGTACCTAATGTCTGGTTGAAAGTATTAACATCTTTTCATGAAGATTTAGCTATGAGTAAGAACTATGTATATACACACACCGAACAGACACTAACTTAGTAAAAAGAGGAAAATCAATGCTTCGACTTGAGTGAACTTGCATGCTACCCTAAAAATTGTAGACAAATAACTTGCCTTGGTTCTGATTACTTATAAACTCTACACTGGAACTGATGCTGGTACAGTTGATAGTCATTTAGAAGAAAACTTAAATTATGGCAATAGAACAAAAGGGCAATGACAAAGTCATATAGAATAAAGGATCATTTGTTAAATAGTCATACTAGAGAAATGTAAAGGGGAAAGAATCAAAGTATGGCATGGATTAACTTCAAAAAAGCATCTAATATTATCACACATTCATAGATAGAGTGCTTAAAAATGTATACCATACACCCTACACTGATCAACTAAATTACAGTGACCATGAAACAGTGGCAGACCACTTTGCAATTAAGCCATGATAAAGGACAAATTATTACTCCAGGGATAAAAATTAAATGGGGGAAATTCCAGGGTGACTGTCACCGCTGCTATTCTGTCTTGCCCTATAATTTGGCTCCTAGAAACTAACGGAGTGTAAAGACCACTCATCTTCTCTTTGTCAATGATGCAAAACTGTAGCGTTCATCAGATGAGGACCTGAAAGCACAATTGCAAGTTATCAAAACTTTTTCAGATGATAAAAGAATGTCACTTGGTCTTGATAAATGTAAATGTGCAAAAGTAACCTTCAAAGCAGTAAAACTGCAGTATCAAGAAAACATTAGTTTGTGACAAGACTGTGATATGAAAGAACTTGAGCAACAGGGAGTATACAACTATTTGACAATTGATGAAGAATCCAAAATAAAACATGAACAAATGCAAATAAAACTTAGTAAGGAGAATTTTAGAGGACTTACATGAATCCTGAAAACAGCATTGACATCTAGGAAAAAAATTCAAGCTGTAAAAATTTGCTCTTCCTCTCCCAACTTACAGTTGTGAAGTGACTGATTGGCCCGAAAACGTGTTGCATAGATTAAACAGGAAAACAAGAAGGATGCTTCATGCTCACCAAATGATTTATAAAAAAATCAGTTCATACCAAGTTTATATATTACCCATTCTGAATGAGGGGTGGGCCTCCTTGAAATTGATTACATGTACAGATCTGCAATCCTGGGATGCAGACATCTGCTGACCTCACAAGATTCAAACGTACTGAAAGTTTTGAAACATGACTAGAATAATTATTGGTTTTGTTCCCATTGTTGTGAGAGATGCACACTTTGTATCAAATGTCACTGTCAGTGAATGCATAAAGTATGGCCTAGACTTGGACACATTACGCGGACAAGGCTATGATGGCTGCTTCATAATGGAAAGCATCCAGAGCATTGTTCAGGTAAAGATTCCTGAAAAGTATACAAAAGCAGCCTTTA
Organism: Protopterus annectens; assembly: GCF_019279795.1. NCBI lineage: Eukaryota > Metazoa > Chordata > Ceratodontiformes > Protopteridae > Protopterus > Protopterus annectens. The sequence continues at coordinate 605,433,362 of NC_056750.1, read as the reverse complement.
CAAGGTTTAGTCTGAGATGCACAGTGGATAGTCAGTGATCTGAATGATGATCCTGAAATACGGTGTGCTGTTGATGTTATCAAGATTATTAATTTTTTCTGAGACAGTCCAAAATGACGACCATTGGTACCAAATATACCTGTTTTGTGTGAGGCACGATGGACCGAGAAATATAAATCCATTCATGTGTTTAGTCAGAAGTTTGAGAAAATATCTGACTGCCTGGCTGATCTCAGAACAGCACTGCTGGTGAAACCAGAGAAAATGCACATTACTCAGTGCTTACTTTTCGTGCATGTTTCTTATTTCTCTTTTCATTATTGCAAATTATTCATCAGTTCTTGAGCCTGTTGCCTAGATGTTGCAGTCTGTTCAACTTAGTAAAGGCTCAACAACACACTAACAGTCTCATTGAAATAGAACACATCAGGACTGACATTTGCAGTAAGGCAGGATCACTTGCAGATAAATTCATGAGCAAGTTATATGAACACCCTGAACAGACACCAACCTAGCTAACAAGAAGAGAAACAATGCTCCTACTTAACAGTGAACTTGTAAGCTTCCCTAAAAATTATAGACCAATAACTTGCCTCCTAACAACGTATAACCTGTGCACTGGAATTGATGCTGACAGAGTTTGTAGACATTTAGAAGAAACCTCAATTATGGCAAAAGGGCAATTAAAAGAAAGTCATATGGAACAAAGGATCATTTGTTAAAGTCATAGTGGAGAACTGTAAAACAGGCAAGAATTCAAGTACAGCATGGACTGACTACAAAAACATTTCATAGTTTCCCACATTCATGGATAAAAGAGCACTTAAATGTATAAGATACACTTTACACTGATCAACTACATGACAGTGACCATGAAACAGTGGCAGATCACTTTGCAATTAAGCCATGATAAAGGACAAATTATTACTACAGGGATAAAACTTCAACGGTGAATACTCCAGGGTGACTGTCACTGCTGCTACTCTGTCTTGCTTGCCCTATAATTTGGCTCCTAGAAAGCAACAGTGTATAAAGACCTCTCATCTTCTCTTTGTCAATGATTTAAAACAGTATAGCTCATCAGATGAGGAACTGAAAGCACAACTGCAAGCCAGATGATATAAGAATGTCATTTAGTCTTAACAAATGTGCAAAAGCAATCTTTAACGCAGGAAAACTGCAGCACCAAGAAAACATCAGTTTGGTACAACAATGTGATGTAAAAGAACTTGAGCAAGAGGGAGTGTGCATATATTTGGGAACTGATAAAGGATCAACAATAAAACAGGAGCAAATGTGAATAAAACTTAGTAAGGAATACTTTTAGTAGACTTAAATTAATCATGAAAACAGCACTGACATCTAGGAACAAAATCCATGCTATAAACCAATTTGGTCAACCTGTCCTAACTTAACTTTGGAGTGTTTCACTGGCATGAAAATATCTCACTAAATGATTTATTAAAAAAAAAATCAGTGCATACCAAGATTATATATTCCCCATTATGAAGAAGGGATGGGCCTCCATGAAACTGATTACATGTACAGATCTGTAATTGTGGGACTCCACACATCTGCTGACCTCACAAGACCCAAATGTAATGAAAGTGTTGAAACATGAAGAGAATAAATCTAAAACGACTTTCCTGCTTAGGCTAGCAGAAGCATATTGGCATCAAACAGGAATGGAAATCAAACCACAAGTAGATAAAAACTAGGCAACTGAATGTGTAAAAAAACACAAAAGAATATAAGGTGAAGGACCAGTTGAGAGGACAAGAAATGTAGAAAATGCATAAATATAGTTGCAAGTATAGAAAACTTCTGGAAGAACCTCGTGCTGATCAGGAACAAAAGCAGGAATGGTTAAGGACAGGTGAATTCTAACCAAGAGCTGAGAGGTTAATATTGGTGGCACAAGATAGTGGACTATTTACATGTTGCTTTACAATGTCCATTGAACATGTGGGAGAAACAGACAAATGTAGGTTTTGTAAAACAGAATTGGAAACAGTTGCACACCTCATTGCTGGTTGCAGCATACTAATGGTAGAAGGACTGCATACTGAAAAGCATAATGTGGTAAGACTGTTGCAGTGGGGATTGTGCAAACATTATGAAGTGGCTGAAAAACACTGGAAACATAAGCCACAAACCATCATAGAAAATGATCAAGTCTGCATCATATGGGATCACCCATTACCAACAGGTCAAAAGATAGCTGCTAGAAAACCGGATACAATGGTCCAAGAAAAGACAAAAGTAGCATTAATCATTGAAATCACCACACCCAATGACTACAGTGTCTTGCATACAGAGAGAGACAGTCATAAAATATCAGGATTTGCAGGCAGAAATGAGAGCAATGTGGAAGAAAGATAGCCAGATAGTTCCAGTAGTAGTATGAGCAACGGGTCTTATAAAAAACGATTCTATAGTCATATTTAGATATGCTACTAATACATGTAACCCCACACAAATTGCAGGAGGAGTCATTCCTGGGCACATTGCGGGTGCTGTGAAGAGCACTTCTGGCTGACATCAAAGACTGAAACAGTACTGATATCATGAACTTTAATCATACTTTGACTTGGGAATGGGGTACATTCCTGTCACGGTATTAGAAACCCAAAAGATTTGTTCTATCCACTTTCTAAGGAGGTAGGGAGATTTGTGTGTGTCATACCTCTCAAATTTTCACAGAATGTCCAGATTTCTGCTTTATATTTTTGGTCTTTTCCTCATAAAAATTCTGTTGTGTTTTTTTTTTTTTTTTTTTTTTTTTTTTTTTTACAAATCACTGGGATGAGATAAGGATTAAAGTTAATAAATAATGACATACATTTCAGTTTCAGACTTCATATCCTTCAGAAAATGCATTCCAACACAAATCATTTTATTCTAGCAACTTTCTAAATGTGCCTCTAGTTTTGGGCCTTTTTCTCCAACATTATAACGGGCTTTGTCCAGATTATTTGTGCTAAGAGTGTGTGGTGTGTGTGTGTGTATCAGAGAAAGGTATCATACCCCTCAGCTATCTAGGTTTTTGCAGAATATCCAGATTTTTGCCCCATATTCCACCTAAAAAGGATTGCAGTTGCTAAATAATGACAACATTTTGAGTTTTATGTATCATATACTTTCGAAAAATGCATACCAACAAAAATTCTGTTCTATAGCAATTTTATAAGTTCATCAGAGCAATATTTTTCATCTCACTGTCCCTATTTATTTTAGGCTTTGTCCAGATTTCTTGCACTAACAGGTTGAAGGGTGTGTGTGTGTGTGTGTGTGTGACAGAGAGTGAAATGACCTAGTTAGAGTTACCAGATGGAATTTATTTTCAAGGAATTGTGAGCTTCAAGAGAAGAGAAGTTTACTGCAGCTCATGCTAGGTCTGCTTAAAATTTGCAACTGTTTTGTTTAGCAAATGGTATCATTACCGTGGTATAGAATTTTAAAGCAGTGTTAGTAGCACAGCAGGTTGCATACTTGCGTCTTGATATGGAGGGCTGTAGCTTCTACTCACACAGCATGCAAATTTGTATTTTCAGGGGGTGGGGTGTCACAGTCCTGAGTATGTCCTCCTTTGGATGAGATGCCTAGTAACTATGAACATCTTTTTTCGGCTCGTCACCCATTCCCTATTGCAATATGCCAGCTTACCATTTATTTTAATGTAACATAGGTAATTTATTCTTCAAGGGCAACAGGCACTGAATTTGCAGATGAAACACTGACATACAAGTTGTTTTATAGCAACAATCTCTTCATTAGTTTCAGATCTTTTTAATGTGGAATTATTCAGATGACTTTTACTTCTGCAGAAATTGTGCATATTGACTGATTGGTGGATTGTAACGACAGACGTTTGAGTGGCCTTTTATGGCTGAAATGAAATTGGGCAGTGTGTCATTATTGGTTCATATGTTTTATTTCATTGCTTACTGGGAAAATGTTCAAAACTATAAATTTAAAATACATTCTATCAAGTGGTGCTGTATTATACAAAGGATATAATTCAATTATTATATATTAGAATTGATTCACCTTCCTGATTGTATTAAAGAACTTTTGCATGGTCCTAAAACATGTGCAAGGGGTCAATGATTTGAAAAAAGGCCAAAGGTAAACAACCTAATCTTCCAATGGGCAGATGCATTTTCTTTGAATGTGGGTTTCAATGCTGTTTCAGTTAATGTGACTTTCAAAGGTAGAGAAGTTTTAATGCCAAGTCTGTTTTCACTGTCAAATGTCTATCAGTGTTTGTGCTAAAAAAAAATGTAAATTAAATCGAAATATCTGTAATATTGTAGAAGTAAAGCATAAAACAGTACGCACATAGAGTTTTGAACAGTGTGTATGGCAACTGGGGAGAAATAGCAAAGTAATGGGACACTGAAATGGCTGTGTGTGTGGGGGGGGGGGGCGGGGGGGGGGGCTCTGGGTTTGCACCCCTCTGCAAAAAATCCTGTGGGCTCCCTTGCTGACAACAATCCCGCTTAAAGAATTCCATTATACGGGAAATAGTGTCCTCAAAGGACAGTTTGTCTAAAAGGTAATCTGGACTGATTAGAATCCTCTTCCTCAGAGCTATAGTCCAAGAGGGACGGGATATGACAGGTGTAGGCTAAGGACTCTTACTCAGAATCCTGATCCTTAGCATAGGAATCCTGCTCCCTAGGTATCTTAAGAGAAGTAGAGGGGCAGACAGAGACCTCTTGAGGAATCTTTAAAATGCCATTAAAGCATTAAACATCCCCCCAGTAATAACCTGCCATTCTCATTGGGGATTTTTACTTGCAGGGGAAATGTTTGTTTTTTTGATTCTGCACCTGCATGAAAAACCCTAGAAAGGTCGGACCCTTGTCTACACTCAACTATAGGAAGGATTTCCTCCCATACTAAGATTTGTGGAGACCCTCATGGTCTCTCAGATATAATCAGCCAAGGTCCCCCTTCACCATCTGGAGCAGACACTAGAAAAGCCTCCAAGGACATGCAGAAGTGGGATGTATGCTGGCCTCTGATGGGGTCTCGGCAGAGGAATCCAATACAACTGGACGATCCTCTGGGCTTTCACCAGACTTAAGAAATGTCTGGGGAAGGCTGGACAGTAGCAGTATCAGACTTGAGATTTTTGGTATTTTTCTTGGCCAGTGGCTGACCCTCAAGATGGGAAAACTCTTGCCATAACACCTTGAGCCAACAACTTAAGACATTGGTTTTCAAGGTAAATAGACAAAGAGGAGAGGTGACTATGTAGCATCTTGGAGACAAATACTTGGCAGCAGATGAAAGGCTGTTTATGGTCATGAGAAGCATCGAAACAGAAAAGACACTGTCTGTGATGATCCTTATGGAGACACTGCTTCCAGCACTGACATTTTCCCTTTCTAGACATGTAATCCAACAACACTAAAATAAGAGAGAAGATAAGGAAGTACCCCCAAACAGGGCATTTATCTAAAAACGGCTTGGTAACCAGCACAGAAGAAAGTTGTTCAGATCAATGTTCAATGATGGTGTTTGGACTGGCAGCAAACAAGTTCTGAAGTTTTCAAAGGTTTGGAATAATGGTTAAAGCGTTCAACTCATAAAAGCAAAGTACAGGGTTTGATTCTAATCTAGGGTTATTGGCCAGTCTTAAAATGGCTCTTCAGGGCAGGAAGCCTAGTATTCACCTATGAAGTATGTGTGCGTCCGTATATTAGCTTTATGCCCTACGCCTTGCTCGGGGAACATAAGTGTGATGTACAACACCTGTAAACACTAAAGGCTTCGGCATACTGGCCGGACATTCCGTTATCCTTAACTGGAGATCTCTTACATAAGAAATACTGCAAAAGTGATATGGAAGGACATCTTATTTGTCCAGCAATGGAGAACTGTTACCCAACCATCAATTCTCGAATGCCCACACGAGGACTCCTCTTTGGCAGCAGGAAAGCTCTGAAGGGCTTGACGCCCAAATCACTGATTTCCTACAGCTTACCTGGAGCTATCAATGGATACATGGAAGTTGACTTTAGCTCTGGAAACTAGTCAAGTGTTATACACTATATGATGTAGCTTATATATAGCTAAGGCTACTACAGCAGTGATCAAATGATGAACATGCTACCTATTTTCAGGCCTAATTTACATGCACATGATATCCTTATTTTTAGAGTTGCATCTCTATTTTCAGATATGACTTACTCCTTTGTTTAATTTTCTAAACCCCCCACTCATCACATGCGATTTCTGAAGCTGTCTAATACACAGAAAACCGCACTGCATGATTAACATACTAGTGGCACCAATAATTTTAAGAAAGAGGACACACAGTTTACATTTCCTTTTTTCAAAAGCAAAAATAAATGGCATTGTGTGGTTGAATTCTGCAATACAATTCACCGAAGTCTACAGATTTTACACTGTAGTTTTGATAACGTGTATATTTTTCCATCATGTCATCATTCTGGTTTTTTAAACATTGTGTCGGAGTAGTGTCCCACATTCTTACTGTGACTGGGAAGAGTTATTTGCTTACTATCATTCAAATTTAATGAATCAGACTCCCAGATTTTTGGCTGGATGTATAGACTTTTCAAGGGCCTTTGAACCTATTTTCAATGTCTGCAAGTTAAGAGTTATGAGACTCCATCTAGGGAATTAAATAAAACCTTCACCTTCTTGCCAGTGGGAGGAGCAGAAGCAAAATGATTATAGTTCTGCAAAAAACATCCTTCAAGACAAGTTTCAGAAGGGACGGTAGAAGGTTCCTCATCCTTTTTCCTCACATTTTAGTTTAATCATGCCTGAGATGAGGGCAGAAAAGGAGAAGGAGGTCAGCTCATAGTGGACTTCATGAGCCTGAGTGTCTTTCCAAAGAAGGGGTCATCTGGAGGAGTAATGCAAGGATGGGAGGTTTCACTCTCCTTGCCTGTCAAGAATACAAGGATCTTTGGATCCCATGAATTCTGATCACAGGAAAAACTGGGGCATGGACATGTTACCCTGCTCAATTGTATAAACCTCCTGCTTGCTGTGATACTCATGTCTTATCTTACCACATTGCATCTTTGTACTGTACTTTACTGGAGCTTTTCTCCCCAGGCCTCCACTGAAAATGGACCTGTGTCCAGTCGGACTTTCCCGGTAAACAAATGTAAAATAAAATAAAAATTTAGCTCCAGCAGGGGTGAGCCTGGGTTTAAATGAACCATAACGTGACAAAGGAATAGCAAGCAAGAGTCTGTTGTCTGGCAACAAGGCCCTAAGCCACTTGATGGAGGTCTATACCAGAAACAGCACTAGGTTGCAAGAGACCTACACATGACCTAGTATAGTGTCAGACTGTTCCCTACTGGTGTGCTCTCCTGTACCCATAAGGAAAAGTCCCACATTCCCTGGTGGTACATATTAACATACCTCTACCCTATACATAAGTGCACTAAGCCAGGGAACGCTCAACTAACCTACTTTAGCAACAACAAGAACAGCAGCAGCACTCACTGCTAAATATGAACCATCAGTGACTCAGACAGATACTTTGGCTTCTGCAAAGTTCAGCCAGAATATCTGCAAGATTTTCAATGCACTGCCAAATAACAGCCTGAGTGATGGAAAAGATTCTACACAACAATCTTCTATTAGAAAATAAAATGATGGGATTGTCTGTGTCCAAATTTAGTTTCTCTCCGATCGCTGAATACAAACATTGTGCTTTCCTTGACAACAGGAATTACAATCAAGCATCAGGGCAATAATAACATATGAATTTCATTCAGGTATAAATCGAGTGTCCTTTTGAAGCTATACTCACTAAGTCCATATTAAATGCTGAGCTACTGACTGAAGTAAGAAGTGCTGCAGATACATAACACAATGAGAAAGTACACGTTTAACACTGTACTGCTTGTCAGTATAGAAACATCACTATTTGGCATTAACAGAGAAGAACGTTACCGGAAAACAAACTTGTAGTAAGGATGATGTTCCACACCCAGCGTTCTCCACCAATCTTACGGTAGAAGTTACTGGAGACATATCCAGAGATGCAGCAGGTTAATGCATACAGGAGTATCGCTGCAGAATTTATAGCACCATGGCGGTGAACATTAAACATCCCCATCAGTGCCATGACAATAATCCCTAAAGAAAGGGGAAAAAGGAGAATTAACAGTGCATACATCCCTTAAGAAGAAACAATGGAAACTATACATAAAAATAAAATCACATGCTCAAAGCAGGGAGCCAGAGTTCCAGCACATGTGGCAGCTGCATGCTTGTCAGTGGAGAAAAAAGGACTACACCCTATGAATATACGTTAGCAACAGTACTCTAGAAAGGAAACTCATGGGATAATGAAGAAAAATGAGACTTGAGTTTACTGAAGGAAATCTCTCACATATTTTATATATAAACCTATGCAAACCATGAGTTACATACTTTAAAGTAAACAATATCTCAATACGATAACATTCTTTCTTAATTCCATTCAGTACTGCTTCCAATAATAATGTGTCATTCATCTTGGTTTCTTTTGAGTCTCATTCTTTATAACACACAAAAAAAAATAATGACAATCTCTTAAAGCCTTACAATGATAAAACAGTAAAAGTTTGAAACAATATTTGGCCACCTTTATTACTGTATTTGTATATGAAGGCCTCTATACATTAAAGCAGCCAGTACTAAATTTCAAGGCTCAATTAAGTGGAGTTCTGCTAACACAGAATGCTTCAAAACAGACAATAGTGCAGAGAGAAGATGTGAGGGAATGAGGTAATCAAATGCAGTGCACAGAAGCAAACACGCACTTTGAAAAATTAGCACTCTAGCATTTAGTATCATTTGCAGAAATGGGCTATGGCCTTAAAAGATGTTAACATGACTGCAATTTGCACCCAAGAGCATATAGTACACTACTGTGTACTATGTGGCCCAGTGCCAATTTCATTCCCAGTCATGTGACAATAGGTAGAATTCCCCAAAGTTCCTTTTTTTATCTATTCTCTACATTCGGAGACTGTTATCTTGCTATGCAACTCAGCACACCTGAAAGCCTGCAATGCATGCCTCCTATTTTTTTCTTTTACAATAGTTTCTCATTTTTACTCTTACGAATGCTGTCCCCCATTCATCAGAATATGTTCCTCAGTTCTTGTACAGCATATTGTCATCATCCTTATGTTGCAATACAAGTGCAGCAACAGGTTTACCAGCCTACAGTTTGCTCTGCCATGGTGCCAGACTGAATAAAAGATAACTGTCACTAGACAAGATGGCAGTGCAAGAGTTACTATTATTTTATGGTAAGGACAGGATGTGGGGCTGAGTGAGCTTTTACTGACTGAACTAAGGGGACAGGGATATGTATGGTTTTGGTTGCAGGCTTGCCTGCACTGCACAACTCCACCGTCAGAAGGGTTTATCCTACTAGGTAATGTGACTGTTTTTCAGTTTAACATCTTTAAAATTCACAGCCCATTTCTACCATTCAACAACATACCAGAAGGAAGGAGGATTCCTGCACCAACAGTACACATTGTGTTTGAATGCAGCTGCTGTTTCATAAATTATCCTAATGAGATTATCCTCTTTACATGTGTCAAACAGTTTGCAAATAATGTATGATCCTTGGGGAAGCAGGACTCATGTGCATGCTAGAAACACATACTGCCTCTAAAATAAGCCATATCATTTTTAAACAGTGATCATGTAATGACCCTCTACTTTCTCGTAAAACATGCCTTCTCACTCTTACACCAAGACACCTAACTTCTGAATACACTTGTAATGTTAAACTGTGATGAAAGTAAAAGCAATAATGACGTGGTGGTGCTGTGGTAGCGTTGTCGCCTCACAGTAAGATGTTGTCCTGTTCGATTCTCAGCTAGAGCGTCTTCTGTGTGGAGACATGCGTGAATGGGCGCACCTTCGTTGAAGGTTGTGCATCAGAGCTGGCAACTCGGCACGTAAAAATCTACTGCCAATCATTAGCAGACCGGAGGTTCCGCTGTGGCAACCCCTAACTGGGAAAAGTCGAAAGACACAACCACCACCACAGTAATTTAGTTCAAAATGTTGTTCTTGGACATACATGCACATCCCCTCCATCCCAAAGTAGCAGTATTAAATTATCATTTTGCATGAATCGTGTAATTGCCTTTCACTTTCATACACAAATTGTCCCCTCAACACACGATACACAGACTGTCCCCTCAACACAAGATAGTCACTTTTTTCTGAGCATATTTCTGCTCAATTATTTCAAAGAGTGAAAAACAAAAGTGGACCCAATAATGACTTTCAACTTGTTTGTAGACAAATACACTGCCCTTAGTCCAGACAGATTACATAGCAGTCCTGTGCTTTCAAATGTACCCTGCCACACTACCCACAAAAAAAAAAAAAAAAAAGGCCACCTTCTGTGTAGCCCTCTAATGATAGGCTATGAAAAGCGAAAAGAAACTCACAGTACTGGATTTCTACTTGTAGGTTTAGACACTGCACACTGTTCCTAGCTCCCACCAAGCTTCAACAACAACCTCTTTTATTGTTATCACATGTCCTTTGCTTTCATCCACAGACTGCTTCCCTTAAACAGATAGCCATGTCTGGTGATCAACTACAATGTGTGACCACCAAAACTGGTTAAAAAAAAAAACACAACAAAGTACTGCACTTTGCTGCTGTAGGCCATCCCACTCCTACTTCAACTGCAGTAAAAACAAACAAACAAAAAAGCAGTGCTCCATGTGATGTGTCTACTGTTACCACTTCTCACTAACATGGTTTCCTGCCAATAAGACCAAGAGAAAACCATTCCTGGATTTCAAAAGTCTTCTCTCTGTAGTCTCTAGTCATATAAATAGAGATTGCCAGGAAAACGTCAAGGTCAGTTGCTAGTATTCAGGCGTCTAGGCAGTGAGAGATTCTCCTGTGGTACATTTGGTTGGGGACACATGGTTGAAGTGGCATTCAGTTGCAGAGAAATAAGGTTGCTACAAATTTCCAGTGGGCAAAGAAAAGCACACACTGCCATGCCCACAGCTTTAATAACAAAGTGCGTGGGGGCAGAAGACTGAGTGTTGGGCTCAGTGTACAGTACATGCTTATGTAACTATAACGTAGAAGTGTGCTACAGCATGGAGGAAATCATGCATGCTACTGTAGTTACATTTATGTACCAGCATGCATTTTAGGTAATGTTTTCTAGACACTGTGAAAGGAGTAGTGGTCCACACACATACCAATTATAAAAGGCACTGCTCACGGTACACTGTATTTTTACTGCCACTGACATGCCCACTGGTCAGCCTGCTGCTGATGTTTGCAATACTGCCTGCTGTCTCATATTGCCTTGTGTGTCATGGACATTATTCCCCCCTCTTCGTTTGGTTATTGACGTTGTGGGCATGGCACCTCATTCTTCTCTTTGCCCACAAGGAATTTGCAACTGCCATCACTCTATAGAGTGGAATGTCACTTCAGCCGTGTGTTCCCAACCAAATGTATCACAGGGAAATGTCTCCCTTACTAGCTGCCTGATCTCCAGTTGCTAACAGCAACCAACAACAGGTGCTTAGACTGCACAGTAAAGGATGACAGTTCGCTATTCATGTCTTGTTACTATGTTCACAGGGTTAGAGCAACTCATGCTAATCAGTAGCATGACCTATCACTTCCAGGTTATATTTCTCACTGGTTTTACTGGGATGCACTGTAATAATTATTTGGCTAATTAATTTACTGTACTAGCCAAATAATTAAAACTCAAACCTGCTAAGTAAGAGAACAATCTTTAAATAATTTAAAATTGGCTTCATACCAATTTTAAAATAAAAAGAGATACACAGCTTGGTACCTGTGAATTTGTCATTTTACAGCAGTGCCAAGACAATTTTGAATCCAATTTTAGAGTCAAAGCTAAGTCAATCATCATAGATTCCTCAGGGAATGTAAACATATTTTTGATCTGAGAATATCTGAAAAGGGGAAGGTGTGTTTCGATTATCCCAAGATGTGAGAAGCTTTTCACAAAAAGCCATCAGCCTACTGTTAAGTGCCACCTCTCCAAAAAAACAGCACCTACAGAGCTGAAGAGGAAACAATACCTGATGCAAGCTTTAGGATCAATACAGATGTGTGGTAACATCAATGTTACCCTGATGCCCACCTGACATGAGGTGCAGAAGTATTTTTCTTTCCCATGTCAGATTTGAGTGGTGTGTGTCTCAATTTAAGTAAAAGGTAATGTGTAATTCTTGTTCTGTTTACATTTAATAATTGATTTGGGGGTACTGTTGGTTTAAATAATACATCTGATTTTCAAGCATGAGTCAGTCAACCTGTACAAATACTGTAGCAACTGACTGACTCAAAGTGTATATGCTTTATCATTTTAAAATAAAACAAAATCCTAAAATTCTTATTTTTGTCCACTGCGTTTTTTTTTGGGGGGGGGGCATATCTTGCATAACCTACGCTGAAAAAGTGGTGAGAAAGTGAATAGTTCACTTTTTTTGTCTTGACCAAGAGTTTGTACACAGAATGCAGGTGCTAATTAGACATATTACTTGTACCACTCCACTGAATTAACATTACTACAGTAACTGGCAAGAACTGGGGGAAACATACCTCTGGATTTAATACACTTCATAGTTGGAGACGAGAAAGGTGGGACAGCTACATCCCTAAGTAATTCTGCATCAGTTATGAAGTGCTTAATGTAAAGAAGTTAGTCAGTTAACCATCCTAACTGCAAGCCCTGAGTTGGAGGTTCGAGTATAAACATATATTCTGGAAGGTATATCTGCTGACTTCAGCCTGGAAATAAAGGAGAGGTTGGGGTCAATTGTAACAGACACAGCTTGGAATATTCAGTTTTCTTATTTCAGTTTCCAGGTAGTACGTACAATGAAATGTTGACATTAGCATGTTGACATACCCCCTGTGCATGTCACTCAAACAAATCCAGATAATGCTTCCAAAAGCAAGCATAACTGCTGAGCCTACTCTGTTGAGTGGAAGAATGTGTGCGTGTGTAGGTCTTCTGTGAGAATCAGGAAAAAGTGAAAGAAAAACCTTTCTGATCCAAACGACAAGGACTAGTAGTAAAACAGTGTACCAAATTGATTTTCAAGCCGAAAATCCAGCTAATGTGATGAAAACTGAGTAGTTTGTTGAATAAAAATCCAGTAGAGTCCAAATTGCAGCAAAAAGCTTTAATAATCCACAAACAAAAAGAGATAAACACGAGTGCTTTCGCCTGGTCCTACCAGGCTTTTTCAAGTGTGACCTTCTGTGAGAATGCTAAATGCAAGGAAACAGAAGGAAAGTGTGGACTCTTTAGAAACTATTCCGAGGATCCAAATCATAGATGGACCAAGGACAAATGGGGCCCTGGGAAGGGAAATGGACCAGTCCCCCCCCACCCCATGCAAACACTCTGATGTTCCATTACTGGTCTTTCTCCCCCCAGTTACCATAAACACTGCTCAAAACTGTCAGCGCAGAAACTACTTTCTTTCTTACTTTTGAAATCAAGGCAGAGATATAGATTTAATTTAAATGTTTAATTTAAATATCCTTTTTTGACCAGGTTACTCCCATTAGGCTAGTAACGTCTTCACAAGGGAGACCTTTGGTGGTATTTATATTACTATATGAAATTTGGCCAGGACATTGAGGAACATTCTCCCACTCTTTCTAATAGCTCAGGTGGATGTAAAAGATCTCACAGCACCTACCATTAACACAGACAAACGAGTCCTCAGTTTGACATCTCATCCAAAGGACAACACACTCAGTGGTGCAACACCCCCCTCACCCTTTTAAAGTGCACCACAGTATCAGCAATCCATCTACATGGTATGGGAGTAAAACCCACAGCCTTTTGCACCAAGTATGCGACATGTTGTGTTTCTAATACTGCTTTGAAATTCTGTAGCATAAACACTGAAAGCCATTTGCTAAATAAACCAGTTGCACATTGAAAACCAACTTAGTGTGAACAACAGTAAACTTTTCTTCTTTTGAAAATCACCTTCCTTGAAAATGTACAACTTAGTTTTAACACTTTTTCATTAAGAAATTAAACAACTGTATGAGCTAACAAAAGACAAAATTACCCATTTCAGCACATTTCAATCAACTCTACAGCCTGTCAGCAGCAGTTATGAATTCTCCAGTCCAGACCCAATGTTAAATCTAACAGGAAGTTCCAATTTAATTCTCACATGTTCCTGTGCGTGCACAGTACTGAAGATGTACAATGCACACACAGAGAGTGCATTCTTAAAGAAAGGCACACACAAATTGTTTTTAATTTATTTAAAACAAATTAAAAATTAAATGTTACAGCAGCCCCCAGCAAGCCCTAGGGAACTCCCTAGGTTGGATAGTGCTGGATCTAGCTCTAATAGTTTTTTTTTGTCAGCAGGATCAGTTAATGTTTTCCCTTCCTGCACACAACTGATGCATACTTTTCTCTACAGGTCGACAGCCCTTCTGCCCATTCATTGACTGGTGGAGGCAAGTGTCAGGCTAGCTTTGGAATCCCATGGACAGTCCTATCCCCACTTTTCACAGCAACAATAGTTGTTCTATAAAGGTGTATGCATGCTACCATAAATATGAACCCTCCTACGTGGAGGACCACTGTGTAACATGGGCATGGTAGGCTCATCACAGGGTGCTATAAATGCTTCATTCTTTCAGATTTTGCCAGTGCAGGAAACTAAGCTGCCTGCCTTCCCCCCAGGATGGGTGAAATAGTGCTGGCCACTCAATGCCATCCTCCCTTTCCTGGATCCCCAGCAACTGTACTGCTAAGTTCAACACAAGTCATCTAGGGTGGACTCAGAACTTTATCTCTATGCTACATGGAGTCAGGTCAAACATCTGAAATTTTGGGCAACCTTTCTGGATTTACTTCTAAGGCACAAAACTGAGATCTAGTATTCTGAGTGTATTTCAGATTTAAAAGCTAGTGGTACAAAAATGATAGAAACAATGAAATAAGTAAAAGGTTTAGCTGAGAAAAATGCATTTTAAAAATTTAAGTTTGAGACTTTAGAAAAGAGCTATTTAGTTTACTTTAAAGCATACTCAATGTAGTATTTTTTGAGAAGATAAAAAAAAAAAGTTGGTAGTACAAATTTTAAAATAATGTTTATGAGTGTAACCACATCTTGTCCTGATAAAAGCAGTTACACTGTCTCAGGCAATGTTTCTCTCCCAGGATGTTAGCTGTGAAAGCACTTTTTTCTTTTTCTTACATCTATCTTAGAATGGAAAAAAGTGCACAATATAGAGATTTCACTCTTGCACAGCACATGATTTACAAAAGCAAAACTAGAAAAATATTTGTGTGGCATTAGTGGAATTTATTAGCACTCAGTTGAGGCTGTGTGAAAACTAACTGAAAATGAATGTAAGGACAGCATACTTGAAAAGTCAGTTCTCAGAAGAACGTGGTATTTGTAACTTCAGTTCTTGTTACAAAATGTTCTACATTACACAAGGGTAGCGTTTTGCTTTGTTTGGGCCATTATGAATTAGAAGGGATCCTGCAGGCCAGAATTTAGAGCCACTCTGATAATAGACTGAGTATAGTTCTTAGGAAATAAACTCAGTGCCATGATGGTCTTTTGTTAAGAATCAGACCTGGGTTTGAAACTGCTATGTTTTTTGTACAGTTGACAGATTTAATTACAAAACACTAGACATCAAAGCAATGAAAATCAGACTCACACTTGGTTTGAATCCACATCTACCCAGTTTACTGTATTACTTCACATTTGCTACAAGATACCAGGCCATAACAAAATATGAATATTTTGCAGTGCACACCAATGCATATAAACTAAGTATGCATTTACATATGGTTACTATAGGAATGGTGGCAATGTGCATTACACCTATCTGTGGTAATGTAATGGGGACTCATTTTGAAATGCTACCTGTACTTATTGGTATTACTAAACAATGTAAATTGTTGAAAGTTATAGAACACACAAACAATGTTAAGTAGATTTTTTGTGCAGATACAAGTGTCTGAGGCTGCAAAACTCATTTAGCAGTTTATTGGCTCTGCTCAGGATGGGCAGAGCTTATGAGGGGGAAAAAAAAAGATTCTCAGCCTTCGCATTTAGAATTCAATTTTTTAGTTTAGTTATTTAATAATTTAAGCTTTTTTTTTAACAAGTAAGCATTTTGATTAAAATAATAAAAAAAGAAAAACAGCAGAGAATGCTTAACGTGTATGACTGGCAGTACAATGTTTTAATGAAGCCAGCTGCATAAGACAAAGGAGGACTTGTATGCATTGACTGAGTAGGTGAAGGTTTCCATTAATACATCTGAAACAGAAGCTATCAATATCAGTCTTCCTGTAAAACTGCATTAGTAGTATGCAGTTATGAATTTTGCTTGGACTTTTAACCTGAGAAATAGCTAAACACCTTCTTGGTGAAAGGATGGACTTTTTTAAAGAATAAGCTTTCTAGTCAACAACATACAATATTGAAATTAAAAAAAAGAAGCTTAAAAAAACTTGCCTAATGAACAGCATGCAGTACTGAGAATGAGAACAAGACGGAGACTGAAAAAGGAAGCAACAGATCTTACCATGAAGCGCAGTACCTGAAAATGATGCAGATGGATTCCAAGAATGAAACCCGCAGCAATGATATCTGTAAAAAAATGAAGAACTGGATACTAAGAAGGGGTACTGGTGTTCATCTGATGAAATAAGAGCTTCAACAGACCCATTTCTGTCAGACCTCACACAGATTCCTAAGTTCAATGCTATCCTAAAAAAACATTCAAGGAATCTCAATCTCATTTGCAAAATAAAAAGAATACACTGGAGGAGTAGGCTTTATCATAGAGAATACCGCTTCTACTTCACATAAAGCACTTCGCTTAATCTATTCAAACATAATTAGGACAAATGGATGGGTAACCACAAATTCACCTATAGTTTAGCACACCTGTCCTTCATGGATAGGAGAAACCTATAACTGTTCCAATATATCTATGTTCCGCCCATTTCTGGGTTATTCATAAGGAAAATATAAAAGCAAAATCTATCATTGGAATGTAAGGCTAGGCTTCTTAAGATCCTGACAGGCAGACTAGTAAGTTCTTGTAGGTTTATTTCAGTGTTCATTCCTTAGGCCGTAATGAACACTGACTTAATAGTATCAATTGCAAACACATCATTACCCATCTAGCGATCAGATTTGCTTTTAAAGCATTCAATATTAGGTGACAACCTAATATCAGTTGGTATACGATTCCAAATTCTCGGAATCATGAGTTATATAACTCCATCTTAACGATGTCTTATAATAACTAGTATAAACACAGATATATCAGTGTCATCTCATGTTAATGTAGCGACTGAGATAATATACAAATTGTAGCAATTCATCCCTAAAAATGTTTTATGCACTTACAGCTTTTCTTCTTGTAAGCCTATAATGGAGTGTAAATAAGAACAAGAAAGTAATTAACTGCGGGTATTTGTTTTGTAAATTTCATTGAACAGACTCCAGTACCACTAATTGGTACCTATTACATTGGCAAAAAGTGTTTTATTCTAAAGCAGGTCAGAGACACATCTTAATGACCAGTCTTTCTTCATCTCGTATGGATAAAGATCTACCCATACTTAGTATTATTTTTTTCGTAATAGTTATACGAGATAAAAATGAAAAATCAGACATATGTATACCCAGATCCCTATGGCAATCAGTTTCAGATAAAAGTGTATACTTAAAAATAAATTTGGTGTTACTCCAGGATTGCCAAAACACATTAATTTACACTTGACATGGCTGTATTTCAGTCCTATATAGTTTGCCCAAGAAGACATTTGTCCTAAAAATTCAGATACAGATGCTGAGGACCCATCTTTATCAATTATAAATCCAAACTTGCAATCATCAGCATATTTAGCTTGTCAACATGGATTTTTAAGATTAGTACTAAACTAAAAAGAAAGGAGCCAAGTACAGAGCCCTGTGATACACCAGACAATACAGAAATCTGGATTGGTACGCCGTGACTGCAACGCATTGAGAACGACCAGACATCCATAGAATAATCTAATTGATTAAATACGGATTATAATTTAACTCTTTAATGTCTCAATTACTGAACTATATGCGATCGTATCAAAAGTCTTAGTCAAGTCCATGTAGATAACATTGTTACCGAATACTCAAGAGCCCAAGTTACTTGACTGTAGAACTTTCACTACATATTTGAGTGTTTAATCTACCAGGACAAAAACATGTTGACACAAAGTCAGTGCATCCATTATGATTCATTGAGTCAAAGTAGATTTTGTGGAATTCTTTCATAATACTTGTACAAAACACATGCAAGATTTATAGGTCTGCAATTCTGTAAGTCCCTTTTGTCTCCAATTTTATAAATAGGTGAAATAACGGATTTTTTTTTCCAAATGCAAGGTACTATACTATTATGTAGGAAAGTATTAAAGATCATATGCATTACCAGCAACAAAGTACTTCTCAAGCCAGGAATCATCACTGCTGGAATAAAATCTGGACCCATAGAGGATTTATTTCCTAACTTATTTAATGCTTTGGAAATCAATCCAATACTTATTGTTGGACGATTCTTATTAGCTGTAGAAACCAAGTCCAAATTAGCCATTATAAATCTAGATTGCGACAAGTCATAAATAAGAAATTATTAACTCATCAGCAATTCTGTAAGGATCAGTTGTCAGTTTCCTATCGACAAATACTGATGAAACAGAATCACTACTCCTTGAAACAGAAATAATATATTTACAGCACTGTTTTTATTAGCTACTGAAGATAATAAATGGTTTCCATGCTGGATCTTTTTACTATTTAATAAACCCTTAATTTTTGGGTAATAAAAATTTAATATAGATTTAACATATAAATTTTATTTCCTGAATTTGTGAAAGAGTCTTCTTTATTTTATATATTTGATACAATCCAGAGTCCCATCATCAGTAAGGCAGTTTACGAGTTTTATATGCCTTATTGCAAGTTAATAAATTAATTCCATTAATAAGAATAGATTCCTGGATAAAATAACTTCCATCTTCCTCAGTACTTAATAACAATAACCAGTCAATTATGTTTACAGAATTATTTATACCCATAAAGTCAACTTTATGATACTAACACTTCCTAATATCTCTTGATCGCAAAACAGGACCAAACAAAATATTAGATATAATTAAACAATTGTCAGAATTATACAATGATGGAATCACAATAATTTCAACTTGCGATGGTCAGCTTGTTATAAAGAGATCTAGTGTGTGACTGCCTCTAGTAAGAGTGCAAATTAATTGGGTCTAAGTGAATTATCAAGAAAATCAGTTTTGACTTTCCTGTTTGATGAATAATCTAACCAATTTATATTTGGATAACTCAAATCACGAAGGAAAACAACAAAGGTATAATCAAACTACAACTCCAAAAAGTAAAATTCTTTGTGAGGGTTAAGAGTCCATGGAAGGTTTTCTACAAGGACAAATTAATCTTAAGGTATTTGATCCAGAAAAGGAACATATACCAAGAGAAATTAGCTCTAAGTCAGTGTTAAGTTCATTTAGTGTGTAAACAAAACCATCTTTTAAAAGAATTACAATTCCCATCTCCATTTCAACTTGTCGTAATATATATAATCTTCACATATCCAGGGAAGAAAAAAATTAGTAGTACCCATGCTTCCATTATTGCAGTTATATCCAATTTCTCTTACTGTGAGACAAAGTAACTTAAGATATTTGTTAAATTTCTTGCATTACAATAATTTAGCTTTAGATTGTTATTAGGTCTTTGGTAGTCTGAGACCTTACGTTTATCAGAAATGGTATGCCTAAAAATACATATTTTTTAGCAAAGTAACCAATTTACAATAGATAAAAACCTGAACCATACTTCCTTAAGTGCAGTATGTCACTGCAAATATTCTATAATCAGAAATAAATTATTCCCAATAAGTAACCATCTATCCATCCATCCTCAACCCCTTTTCCCATTTTGCACATGGGGTTGGGGTGTCACTTCAGCAGCGACAATCATCTCGAGCCAAGGTTTACACCTCCAGGTGACTAGACCTGCCATGGTAGTTCATTCATACCACTCACTCGCACACACACACTCTGACCTATGGCCAATTTAGTGTCTCCAATCCACCTACTGCACATCTTTGGAATGTGGAAGAAAACCGGATCATCTGGAGGAAACCCACGTGACACCACAGGGAGGACATGCAGACTCCACACAGAAGGCACCCCAGCCAAGAACCGAACCGGAGAACCTCTTGCTGTGAGGTGACCATGCTAACCTGTGTACCACCGTGGCCACCCAGAATAAGTAACCAATGATATACTATTCAGATCTTAACCAACTGTTTAAGGGGACATCCACACAAAATCTGAAAAAATATGTTTTCAGCATATCTCAAACCTTTCTGCATTATTAAAGTCTCTGTATCAAAGTGGTTATTATTACTTTCTAATCTGTTATACAACAAAAATTCCCCTGAGAGGGGGTTGCCATTGGTAGCATGATCTTGTTTTACAGTCAACGCCTTCACCCTCCTGATGTCATTTTAGAGGGACAGACACGAAGATAATTTACTGTGGTTTTCTCTCTCAACAACTTATAACAGTACAGTGACTGCCTACTTTTGAATGTCATTAATCTGCATTGTAATTACTTTGCTTTCTTTGATTTTCATTAGTTGCCATTTCTGCTACAGCAATTTAAAGATTGTTTGAATGGCAGGCTTGAAAATATAGTGGAGTCAAGAGTTCTTTTCAAAGTAACAACTGTAGTTCAGTGACTAAATGTGGGAAATCTGACCCCTGTGATTAAAGAAACATTATGTACTTATGATAACATTCTATCTGTGTTGTCCATTTTCATTCTTCCTCAACTGATGGGTTCAGATGTGACTTGACTGCTTCTTCCAGATCACTGGATCCTAGAACTCTCCAGTTCCTCCATTTACCCATAATGCCCCACCAACCCAAAATACCTCAGATCGAGTTTCTGCCCCTAGATGCAAAAGGACAGCCAATAACTGAAAAAAAGCAAAAGTAGAACAGAAAAAAGGAAGCTGGAAATAAAACAAGGTATAGACATTCCTATAAAACTCTTAGATCTCTCCAGAAGCACAAAAGAAGGCAGCAGGTGAGAGGGGAGTAGAGGAAGAATGAAAACGGACAGTGCAGATGGAATGCTATGGTGACTACACAAGTTTTTAATCTGATGTTGTCATTTTCATTTATTGCTTAAATGATGGGACAGAGTCACTAACTACTACAACCCTGGGAGACCCCTAAGGAAGGATATTCTGGACCACTGTGGAGCAAAAAGCCACTCTGTTCATAGAAATTAAATCCAACTTTTAATGGACAATGAACGTGTGAGGATTAGCCCAAGTTGCAGCTGCACACATTTCATTTACAGATACTCTGGACCAAAAAGCTGAAGAAACCACCATAGATCTTGTGGAATAAGAATAGGAGGTTTTGGTAAAGATAACCCCAACTTACCCTAGATAAAGTTTATACAATCAGTCAACCATTTGGCCAATGTAACTTTAGATACTGGATTGCCTGGTTTGGTAGGAGGAAAGGCAAAAAAAAAAAAAAACTGGTCAGATTTCCAAAAGTCTTTGTTTCTATGAATGTAGAAACAAAGCTGTCTATGCACATCCAACAGGTGTAACATGATTTATACTTTGTATGAAAAATTTAGAAAGAAGGCAGATCAATGACCTGGTTAACACTTGATTCAGAAGCTACCTTGGGTAAAGGGATGGATTAATATGCAAAAACACTCTGTCCTTGTGAAAAGTTAGATAAGGTGGCTTTGAAGACAGAGCCTGGAGTTCAGATTTCTAGATGACATAGTAGCTACTAGAAAAATGGTTTTCCAAGATAAAAATTTTAGGTCAGCTTTGGCTGAAGGGTCAAAGGGAGATTGGGTTACAAAAGCACTATATTTAAATCACAAGGGGGTGCAGGATCTTTTAAATGGAGGTCTAAGCAAAAAGGCTCACTTGAGAAAGACTTTGCATAATTTAGAACAGGCTAATGTAGAATTATTTTCACCTATGTGGAAATTAGAAATGGCAGCCAAATGTACTCTAATAGTTGAAAAACTAGCTCCGTCATTAAAGACTGAAGCTAAAAATTTGAGGATAGTTGGTATAGGTGCTGAAAAAGGGTCCAGATCTTTGCTAAGAGCCCAGAATACAAAGTTTTGCCATTTATTCTTGTAAGTCTTTCTAGCAGAAGCCCTATGAAAAGACAGTAAAATATTACAGACCAGAGAAGACAGCCTGGGCTGTCTAGCAATTAGTAGAATTGGAGAAACCATGCAGTCAGTTTGAGGCCTGTTATGTTCGAATGAGTCATGCCAGTGGGGTGAGACAACAGGTCTGGAGATGGATCCAGAATCTACAATGGATGTAGAAGATGAGGTCAGAGCAATGGGAACCAAATCTGAGAAGGCCAAAAGGGGGCAATCAGGATAACTGTGGTCTTTAATTGAGCTGCTTTCTGAAGAAATTTGGAATTGGTGGTAAAGGTGGAAAAGCATACAGGTGTCCTGAGGGCCAATTATGAACTAGAGAATCTTTTGGTGTCTCCCCTGTTGGCGAGATTAGAGCAAAGAACCTGTCAGGCAAATAGATGGCAGCATGGTTGACCCCACTGAGGGACAATTCTCTCCGTCATGTTGACAAGGACAGACCACTCATGAGGCATCAGAATTGACCTGCTTAGTTTGTCTGCAATCATGTTAGATTTCCCCGGGATGTGCATTGCTATTAGAATGCAATTGGAAGAGATCGCCCATTGCCACACACTCATACCCTCTCGACAAGCAGGGAAAGATCTCTTTCCCCCTTGTTCATTGATGTACCAGACTACCAACATATTGCCCATCTAACTGTCCCACATGGGAGAATGTCTTGAAAGGCCTTTAATGTTAGGAGGACTGCTCTCATCTCCAGGCCACTGATATGCATCTTGGCTTCTTTGGGGACCACATAACTTGGACTGTCCTTCCCAAATACTGCCTCCACCTGAGCTAGGAAGCATCTGTGGTAACAGTGGTCTTGGGAAGGGGAAGAACAAAGGGACAGCTTGAATGACCATGACTGGCATGGATAACGGATGTTGGACAATAAACCAATGAGTCAAAGAACCTACTGAAGGATCCTCATATGGAACCAGGCCAACGGAACAAGGGTGATGGCAGCTGCCACAGAACACAAAGCCTGTAGAATTAGTCAGGCTGGGAGAGATGAATTCTAGATCACTTTCTTTACTTGGAATTGCAGAATGTTTATTTGAGTAGAGGGAAGAGAGCCTTTCGAATTGACTATGTTCAAACGAGTCTCTATGAACTCCAGAATCTGTGATGGGGTGATATGAGATTTGTTGCAATTGACTATTATTCCCACATAAGAACATAACTGGAGCGAGTAGCCCCTTGTCTGTATTAATCAATGCCTGGTTGGGGCCAAAACGAGCTAGTCGTATAGATATGTAAACACCCAGAATCCCAGCAGTCTCAAGTGAGCTGCTACCTCTGCCATGTCTTTGGTGAACCCCTTGGGGGCTGTGGTGATACCAAAGGGCAGTGCTCTGAACTGGTAATGACTAGCTTCCAGCCAGAAGTGTATGCATGTCCTGCAGCACCTGCTCATTTTGATGTAATAGTAAGTATCCTGAAGATCTACTGAACACATCCAATCATCCTTTTGCAGCAGATGCAAAATGGACTGCACTGTGACCATTTGAAACTTTGTACACTGAACAAACTGATTTAACTTGCTGAGATCCAAAATTGGTCTAAAATCCCCTGTTTTTTGGCACCAAGAAGAATCTTGAGTTAAGTTCTGGATCCTCTCTGGTCTGGGGGGGGGGGGGTGTCTTGGGAGGATTCTTTTTTCTAGCAGCTTTTTTTATTTCTAGAGATGCTGCTTACCTTTAACTTGCTGGAACATAGGGCATTTTCTACAGAACTGTGGGAGGGGCTGGGGAAAATGGTATGCTATAACCTCCGGATATGATCCTCTGTACACATGAATCTTTTGTGATAGCTAGCCAGGTTCTCTGGTGCAGGGATAAATGCCCCCCTGACCGTCTCCAGAGTGGGACAGTTGGACCTCCATTCAGCAACACTGGTAGGGCCTATCTGAGAAAGAATCTCTAGATCCCTGATTCTACACACACCTCTGCAGTGAGGATGGTGTCTTCCATTCAAGTTCCCCCCTCTGCCCCTGAAAGAGCTATCGCCACATGAACTGTAGAAAGGACCCTGGGACTTCTTGAACCACATCTTTCTGACACATCACTGGTTCCTAGAGAAGGGCCTTTGAGGGGTAGAAACATGTACACCCATGGCAGACAGGGTCTTTCCCCTTTGTTCACATATGGAGAATGTGTCCTTAAACTTGGGATAAAACACAGAATATCAGTCAAAGGGCGCATTCATGAAAGAAGACTTAAATGGCTCTACAAAATTACATAAGCGCATCCAGGCATGTCTGTTGATGGCTATGCCTGAACCCACCGCCTGCGAGGTACCTTCCACAGCATGGGAGATTAACCTCATGGATGCATTAGAGATGGATTGGAGGGCGGCCAAGTGTGAGGAGTTTCAGTTCCCATCCTCGGAGGACATGGACCCAGAAAGATCTGTTAAACTCCTTGACCCTTTCTTCATTACTGTGGCCAAGTGGGAGTCAAAGGTAAGGCTACATACTCACCCAGATCCCTAACAACTGGGTCGACTCTTAGGGGCGTATTCTCAACATGGTAATTATGCATTTCTTGGCACTGAGTTTAAGAGCATCGCTTTGGCACCATTTGTTAGCCAGAGATAGGCCTTCTTCAAGAATGTTAATGTCTGTAGGGGAGTTGATGATAACCTCCAGCTTGCAATCACCTGCAAACGTAGTCAGCCGTAAACCTTCAGCATTTGCTGCCATTTCACAGAAAAAGATGTCAAACAGGAGCAGGCCCAGTACCAAGCCCTGGGGGACTCCACTAGTGACTGGCCTCTTGGTGAAGGTGGCCTCTCCTATTTTGATCTTCTGGGTCCTATCAATAAGCCAGTTGGCTACCCAGCAGATGATAAAAGGATTTATACCCGAATTAGTGAGTTTGTCTATAAAGCCAGAGTAGGGCACTGTATCAAAAGCCTTGGCCAGGTCAAGGTAAGCTGTATGCACAGTCGTGCCTACATCCAATGCTTTGGTGACCCTCTCAGAAAAGTCCACCAGATTTAATAGGCATGACCTTCCTTTAGTAAAGGCAAACTGTGATGGGTCCAGGGTTTGCAGGTTACCTATGTCCTCATTTACCATGTCCATGACAATTCTTTCCATGGCCTCACACATGAGACTGATCAGACTTAAGGGCCTATACTTACCTGGATCAGTGATTGGACCTCCTCTGTGCAGGGGGACTGATTGTAGCCATATTCCACTTCTTGGGCACAAAATCTGACTGTAGGCTCCAGTTGAAAAGTGATTCAAATGGACCAGAAAGGTCATGTTTCATGCTGCTTATTAAGCAATCCGGGATGTTATCCAGACCTATCAATGGACTAGGAAAGTGCAATGATGACCTGTTCCCTAGTAATGGTTGAGGGGAGTGTGGTATGTGGCATTTCCCCTGACCTACTGGGGGCAAGGGTGAGGGAGTTGAGCTTAACATGTCAGCCAAAAGGTTGGCAATAGCCTCTGTTTCAGTGTGGATGATGCCATTTATAATACATTCTGCCCATTGCTGTCTATTTCCCCTGAGGTTACGGACAGAGCTGTAGAAAGCTTTGTGGCTGTCCTTTGCCTGACAAGCTATTTTTCTTCAAATTTAGGCTATAAAGTATTATTTAACCTTCTTAGATGCCTGTTTAGATTGGCCAGGGGGCTTTTAGTATGTATGGCTTTGTTCCTCCTACGCTTGACCCAGATTTTTTTTCTTTTGTTGTACAACCAATAGATATTGTGATTCCACCAGGATGGCTTCTCTTTTAAGTTTATCTTATTCTTAATATATGAGTGGGTATAGCTCACTCTATACAGCTATCAATATGGCTGTGCAGAGATTTTGTAAATAGCTCAGCATATACTGCAGTATTTACTGAATTTAGGGGTGCCTGAAATTTAGCCAAGGCGTTGCTTAGTAGAGACAGGTTAGTTTTGAATGGAAGAGTTCCTAAAGGTTTTTGGTTTTGCTGGATCCCCGGATTTAATTTTTATTTCAAGAAATACTGCCTTATGGTCAGATCTAACAAGAGAAGACATCACATTGGGTGAGAAACATCTGCCCTCATGTTTGTGAGTACCAGGTCAAGTATGTTTTGTACCCCTGGTAGGAGAATGTACCAAGTGTTCCAGGATGTTGGTATTAAAGTGTACGAATCACTAGGATTGTGCATTAGAAGTGGTATAGGATTCCCAATCTATAGAAGGGTAGTTGAAATCCCCCACGAATATCATATTGGGTTGAATGGTGAGGGACTCTAGTTCACTGAGATAGGTAATATGGGTTTCCTGGGACATGGAGGGGAACCTATATGTTGCAAGAATATGGTATGAAATCCTGTTTATGGTGATTTGCACAAGTACGAGTTCCAGTGGGTCATACACTTTAACTAGTCTGGATGTGAGGTTGGTTTTAATATAGACAGACTCCTCCACCTTTAGTTCCCTCCTGTGCAGTAGCTGGTCTAAAGGTGTGAAAGGCATTATACCCTTGCACTGTTAGGGTATTCTCCGTGACTTTAAACCATGACTCCATTAATGCACAGATGTCTCTACAC
Organism: Protopterus annectens; assembly: GCF_019279795.1. Taxonomy (NCBI): domain Eukaryota; kingdom Metazoa; phylum Chordata; order Ceratodontiformes; family Protopteridae; genus Protopterus; species Protopterus annectens. The sequence goes on along the minus strand of NC_056750.1, from coordinate 605,406,492 downwards.
CCCAGGGAGAGGAAAGCTTGCAGGGAGTGGAATTTCTTGTTAAGACTTCTAGCACTGAGCAGTACTACCTTCAGATATTGCCTCAGAGGTTCAGGTAAGTCAGAAGATTTACCAGTTTGGCATTGCCTAAAAAAGGCACTGCTGGGTAGAAAATGCCTTTGCCAATATCCAAAAGACTAGAGGGTATAAGTGCAGATCATCCCTGGAAAAGCAGCATGGTCTGTCAACCATGTCCTCTGTCAAGTACTGTATCCCCTTGGATTGACACCAGAAGCGAAGCCAATTGTTAAAATCAATCATTTTCTGTTGGCAATGTGGTATCATCCTTGGAGAAGGTTATATGCTGCTCAGTGCTAGGCTCATACCTGCCTTAGACACACAATCAGCAAGCTGATCATGTCTCACTTCATATAGTCAAATGATGCAAGTCTCAGGTCATGAACACCCACATGGACTATGACAGAATCATCCTAGTACCAGAGGTTCAATGACCTAAGTGCCCATGTAACTTGACGGATCCTAGCCCCAGAAAGGCACCTAATCATGACTCTCTCCTTAATATGGTGAGGGGGGCATGAGTGTGCCTCATTACAGAATCACCGACTAGGAAATTTGGTTGTGTGCTGGTTTGCCTTAAGGGCTTAGCAGTAGAGGCACTGGATACAGTGTTATTGTGTGTAGCTGTGGATGGTGTTTTAATGGACTGTTTACAAGATGGCCGAGGACCATCCATGGCCTACTAATCTACAAAGGAGGAGCGAAGAAAATTAAAATATTGAATAGGTCAAGAAGATGAGGTACTTGATGAGCAACAGTCAGCTATGTGGAAACTAAATGCTCTAGTAGTTAACAAAAAGTCTGTCTAAACAGCAAGGGTATTTTAAGAGAAAGTTACACTGCAAGAGACTGGCATTTACACAGATTAGAAGGGGAATTTCGCTGTGAGATATCAGTGACTATACAGATCATTGCTAGGTGCCACTGCGCGGAGAGCAGCTGTTCTAACTAAATACTGTAAAAAAGGCAAAAAAGTGCAAATAGTGAACACAAAAATACTCTTCAAGTAGCGTGGTTGCCAAACATCTCCAAACACCCCAGGTACAGAGACTCAAAATTTTAAACAAGCTATCCCTCAAGCCAATCAAATAAAGGCAAAAAGACTTGCAAGAGCAATTCCCAGGTCAGTAGGGCATAGGCTAGCCCCTCTTCCCACAACAGTGTACACCACAGACCTTCTCAATGTAAAATAACTGGTTTGGAGACCAACTGCTTAAACTAGAACAAGGACACTTAGAATAACAGGCACAATAAGCCTTCACCAGCAATTCCCGTATCAGAAGGGCGAAAGCTACCCTCTCCTCCCCCAAGAGTGTAGACTACAAATCTTCTTAATATAAATAACTGATTTGGAGCCCAAGTGTTTAAACCAGAACTAAGACACTTAAAATAATGGACACAATAAGCCTTTGACCAGCTATTCCCAGTTCAGAACAGTGTAGGCTATCCTCTCCTGCCTCAAGTGTGTAGTCCACAAACCTTCTTAATGCAAAACAACTGGTTTGGAGCCTAAACACTTAAAACAGAACTAAGACAGTTTCTTAAAAGGCAAGGTAAATCAGATAACTTCAAATCAAATAGGCTCGAAACAGTCAAATGAACAGAGTCAATATTCCTCAAAGGTTTCCTTATATCCTTTAACACTTTATCAGTTAGAAATAACATTTCTTCACTTTATGTCATACAACTGATTGCGTCAATGCCTTTATTTGGCAAACATTTAATATTAAAACTGACGTTCTTCTGAGAAATTATAATCATTTACAACAAATGTTCTATTTTTATCAACATAGAGATAGTCTCATAATATTTTCATTTTTTTTAGAATTTTTTTACAATTTCAGGATACAAAACAGGTGGGAGGAATAAAATTTAAGACATTAAAACTGCTGCCATCATCAAAAAGAACACTGTTTTGACTAAGTTCCCGAGAGAAAGCATTGCGACTGAAATCAAAAGATCCATCAACAGCTGGTTCCAATTCAGAATCAATCAGCTGTAGGGGATCCTTACTTCTAGAGTCTTGAGTAGCTGAATTTGTAGTTAAATTACTATCTAAAACAGAAACCACCAGAATGATCACCATCTTGAGAAACATTTAGATTAATTTTAATGAAAGAACATTTGCTGTCTAAAGTACAAGAGGGAGATAATTTCCTTTTCTTCTTCTGTTCTTTTGTCAGCACTTTCTTTTTATTCCCTTTACATAAATTGGGATATTGCTTGGTTATATTAACTGCCTTATTCCACTTACTTACTTGTTTAGTTCTTGCTCTTTGGTTTATTGGTCATTTCTCCCGAATCAGTTGGGGTCTGGCACTCTCTCCTATCATCGGACACAAATTCATTAACTTTAAGTAAGTTTGTATTTATTTGGGAATATCCTCAATTAATATTCAATTACATCTTAATTCCCAGAAGATACAACTGGATATACTTTAAGGAAATTTCTAATTCTTGTTCAGTAAACTTGGCATCAGCTATGGTCTTACTATTAATAACTCCAAACAGTCACGAAAGGAACGCTGCGGCTTGCAGGCAGTGGATGACTGCCTTACACTAAAATATTTCAAAGAACGAACCACATGTACGACAAATGAAGCACCAATTCTGGCACAATAAGTAACCTGTTGGTTACATAAATGAACTTCAAAACAAGAAAAGCCACCAACTCAAAAGGTGGATAGAAGCTTCCTTTATTCAGTGAGCGCTTTCACCCCAAGCGGGTTTCTTCAGACTGTACAAAAAACTAATGGCAGCACAGCCCATATATACCTTAAGTGATCAGCTGACTAATAATTCAATTAAAAACATTATTCTTAAAAACAAGTCTAAAACATGAACAATTCTAAAACATAACAATTTGTAGCAGCTTTTATACAATAAATATACTAAATATGATGCATCAAAATGTGCAAAGGAGCTTAAAAATATATAAAAAATATATAATCAAACAATTCAACTCATCATAAACATTTACCACATAACCACTAGATGGTACTGTATTACATAGAAAATGCATTAATGTGTATATGTATGAGCACAATCAATATAAGCATCACTAAAAAATTAGAAATAAAAGGCTGTTCTACTAATATACAACATTTTTATGGAACAGCATTACTGAACAATGTACTACCTCACAAAGGGACATCTTATTTCATCACCTTTCTCAGCCTTCTCTTCTTGAGAAAAGGTTGTAGGCTAATTTTATCATTGAGCCCAGGCAAAAAATCTGCCTTACATCTGATGATCCACTTGGTTTCCATTTCCAGTGTAAGATTCTCTAGATCACCACCTCTAGAATTGGGATCTATTGCCTGTATAACAAGAAAACTGAAGGTGTGGGCAGGACCTTTAGCTTTATGGTGTTTGGCTAAAGCGTTCTTTTCATCACCTACCCTCATGCAATAAACATGCTCCCTAATCCTTTCTCTCAGCGTTCTGTTGGTTTTGCCAATATAGAACGCTGAGCAGGAGCAACATAGGGCTAAGTATACAACGTTGGCCGTTCTGCAGTTTGTCCCAGTGCAAAATTTGAATGTTCTATCTAACATTGGTGGTTTGAAGGTTGTTTCTGTGTTGATAAATGTGCATTGATTACAACCACTGCATGGAATGGTGTTATAAACTTGTGTGGGTGCATCCTTAATATTCTTATGACATAGCATCCTCCTTAGGTTCAAACTGTTCTTATAACTGAATCTAGGTCTAACCCCAACTAAATTACTGATGGAATCTTCAACCCGTAGAACATGCCAATGTTTGTCTATAATGGCTCTAATATCAAAGATGTCACTTGTGTAGTAGAGAGGTATTTTGACATAATCAAACCCATGCTTAATGTCTATATGTTCATTTTCACTCATATTTTCTATGGTGTTTGAGAAATAAGGTTTGGCTCTATTATTTCTCATAGACAATACTTCCATTTCAGTTTCATCAATTTGTGTAGCATTATAGTCTCTCTCTAATAACCTGTCTCTGAGTCCCTCCAATTCATCTTTATATCCAGACTCTGTGGGATTAAGTCTAGAGGCCCTCATAATTTGTCCCTTAACAACGTTCTCAAAGATGTGCTTAGGGTGCATACTACTTCTGTGTAATAAAGTGTTTCTGAAACATTCTTTCCTATGGACAGATGTATTGACTATTCCATTAGGTAGCCTCATGACATTAACATCTAGATAAGGGATGAAATCTTGGGAATAATTCATGGTAAATTTCAGATAGTCAGTGTACCCATTAATCTCTTTCTCAAACGCCAATAGAGAAGACTCACTACCTGCCCAAATCATGAAGAGGTCATCCACAAATCTTTTATAAAAAGTACATATTGTTTGTAACTCTTGGAAGGGAATAGTGTCTCTTTCTCCCATTCAGCCATAACAATGTTGGTAGCTATTGGCACTGGATGTGCCCATAGCTACGCCATCATTTTGTAAGTACATTTCTTCATTGAAGAAGAATATATTGTTCTCCAGAATGATCTCCAAAAATAAAGCCAATAACTCAATGAACTGCATGTCCATCTCTGTGTGCTTTTTAAGGTAATTCTGTACACACTCCACGCCTATCTTATTGGGAATGACTGTGAACAAACTTTTCACATCAAATGTCACCATAAGATAATCTGCTCCATCACTTAAACTTGACATAAAATCATATAGATCTATCAAGAAATGCTTGCTATCTCTCAATACATATGGGTTTTCATTAACTACAGTCCTTAAATGATGTTCTACAAAGAGTGAGAACGGTTCGGTTAACCAACCCCGACCTGATACAATGGGTCTCATGGGCGGGTTTTCCAGACCCTTATGCACTTTGGGTAGCCCTTTTAGTATGGGTATAAATGGATGATTCACCTTCAGGAACTTGTAAAAATCTTTCCTAATCAACCTACTTCTAAATAGGTCATCTATTGTGTCATAAACTCTAAATATTTTCAACATCACTTCATTGATGTCAACCTTTGTGTAAGATCCGTCAGTTCTCAATAAAATATTCATATTGTTTATATAATGTTGAGAGTCCATAACTACAATAGGACCACCTTTATCAGCAGGTGTGATGATAATGTTCATGTCTGTTTTTAAAGCTTGGAGGGCTTCCCTTTCTAAGTGTGTCAAGTTTGTTTTCTTATGTCTCTTAGTTCTATTATCTCGATTGGAGTAATAAGAATATAAATCACTCTCTACAAGTTTTGTGAATGTTTCTATTACAGGGTGTAACACGGGAGTGTAAGTGCTTACTGGTTTAAAAATGTCCGTTACTCTGTCCTTGTCATATAGGCCAAAATCTAATCTCAACTGTACATTCCTGGCAAACAGCTTCATGTCAATAATGGAATCAGTAATATCACTTGTTTTACAGGGTATAAAAGATAGGCCTTTGTTAAGGACTTGTTCCTCATACCCAGTTAACTCTCTCCTAGAAAGGTTAAGTACTAAGGATTCCCTTTCTTTCCCCACATCTTTTTTAGGGTTGGTCCTGCTTGTTCCATATCTGTTACCTTCCTTTTCTGTCTCCCCCTGCTCATGGAACGAGATCTCCCTCTGAACCGGGGGGACTGAATGGGGAAAGGAACCTCATGCCTGGGGACCATGTGGTCAGTGGCTTTTCCACTATCTGAAGAGATAACCTTTTTCTTTGTTCCTATCAGATCACCATTCATGGTACCATTCATGGTATTAATTGAGTTAACTATACCTCTAACAGTGGTTGGAACATTGTTCTCTAAGTGGAAGCGCTATCAGAGGTCCACTGGCATGGAGGAAGGCTTGAATAGGAATGTGAATAATGTGAATTTGTATCCTACGGTAATTCAAACCAAAGGAAAGTCGGTTTGTTTAGAGAACAATGTTCCAACCACTGTTAGAGGTATAGTTAACTCAATTAATACCATGAATGGTGATCTGATAGGAACAAAGAAAAAGGTTATCTCTTCAGATAGTGGAAAAGCCACTGACCACATGGTCCCCAGGCATGAGGTTCCTTTCCCATTCAGTCCCCGTTCAGAGGGAGATCTCTCCATGAGCAGGGGAGACAGAAAAGGAAGGTAACAGATATGGAACAAGCAGGACCAACCCTAAAAGATGTGGGGAAAGAAGAATCCTTAGTACTTAACCTTTCTAGAGAGAGTTAACTGGTGAGGAACAAGTCCTTAACAAAGGCCTATCTTTTATACCCTGTAAAACAAGTGATATTACTGATTCCATTATTGACATGAAGCTGTTTGCCAGGAATGTACAGTTGAGATTAGATTTTGGCCTATATGACAAGGACAGAGTAACGGACATTTTAAACCAGTAAGCACTTACACTCCCGTGTTACACCTGTAATAGAAACATTCACAAAACTTGTAGAGAGTGATTTATATTCTTATTACTCCAATCGAGATAATAGAACTAAGAGACATAAGAAAACAAACTTGACACACTTAGAAAGGGAAGCCTCAAGCTTTAAAAACGGACATGAACATTATCATCACACCTGCTGATAAAGGTGGTCCTATTGTAGTTATGGACTCTCAACATTATATAAACAATATGAATATTTTATTGAGAACTGACGGATCTTAGACAAAGGTTGACATCAATGAAGTGATGTTGAAAATATTTAGAGTTTATGACACAATAGATGACCTATTTAGAAGTAGGTTGATTAGGAAAGATTTTTACAAGTTCCTGAAGGTGAATCATCCATTTATACCCATACTAAAAGGGCTACCCAAAGTGCATAAGGGTCTGGAAAACCCATGAGACCCATTGTATCAGGTCGGGTTGGTTAACAACCGTTCACTCTTTGTAGAACATCATTTAAGGACTGTAGTTAATGAAAACCCATATGTATTGAGAGATAGCAAGCATTTCTTGATAGATCTATATGATTTTATGTCAAGTTTAAGTGATGGAGCAGATTATCTTATGGTGACATTTGATGAAAAGTTTGTTCACAGTCATTCCCAATAAGATAGGGAGTGTGTACAGAATTATAAAAAGCACAGAGATGGACATGCAGTTCATTGAGTTATTGGCTTTATTTTGGAGATCATTCTGAGAACAATATATTCTTCTTCAATGAAGAAATGTACTTACAATGATGTAGCTATGGGCATCTTGTGCCAATAGCTACCCAACATTGTTATGGCTGAATGGGAGAAAGAGACACTATTCCCTTCCAAGAGTTACAAACAATATGTACTTTTTTATAAAAGATTTGTGGATGACCTCTTCATGATTTGGGCAGGTAGTGAGTCTTCTATTGGCTTGAGAAAGAGATTAATGGGTACACTGACTATCTGAAATTTACCATGAATTATTCCCAAGATTTCATCCCTTATCTAGATGTTAATGTCCAGTGTAAGATTCTCTAGATCACCACCTCTAGAATTGGGATCTATTGCCTGTATAACAAGAAAACTGAAGGTGTGGGCAGGACCTTTAGCTTTATGGTGTTTGGCTAAAGCGTTCTTTTCATCACCTACCCTCATGCAATAAACATGCTCCCTAATCCTTTCTCTCAGCGTTCTGTTGGTTTTGCCAATATAGAACGCTGAGCAGGAGCAACATAGGGCTAAGTATACAACGTTGGCCATTCTGCAGTTTGTCCCAGTGCAAAATTTGAATGTTCTATCTAACATTGGTGGTTTGAAGGTTGTTTCTGTGTTGATAAATGTGCATTGATTGCAACCACTGCATGGAATGGTGTTATAAACTTGTGTGGGTGCATCCTTAATATTCTTATGACATAGCATCCTCCTTAGGTTCAAACTGTTCTTATAACTGAATCTAGGTCTAATCCGAACTAAATTACTGATGGAATCTTCAACCAGAACATGCCAATGTTTGTCTATAATGGCTCTAATATCAAAGATGTCACTTGTGTAGTAGAGAGGTATTTTGACATAATCAAACCCATGCTTAATGTCTATATGTTCATTTTCACTCATATTTTCTATGGTGTTTGAGAAATAAGGTTTGGCTCTATTATTTCTCATAGACAATACTTCCATTTCAGTTTCATCAATTTGTGTAGCATTATAGTCTCTCTCTAATAACCTGTCTCTGAGTCCCTCCAATTCATCTTTATATCCAGACTCTGTGGGATTAAGTCTAGAGGCCCTCATAATTTGTCCCTTAACAACGTTCTCAAAGATGTGCTTAGGGTGCATACTACTTCTGTGTAATAAAGTGTTTCTGAAACATTCTTTCCTATGGACAGATGTATTGACTATTCCATTAGGTAGCCTCATGACATTAACATCTAGATAAGGGATGAAATCTTGGGAATAATTCATGGTAAATTTCAGATAGTCAGTGTACCCATTAATCTCTTTCTCAAACGCCAATAGAGAAGACTCACTACCTGCCCAAATCATAAAGAGGTCATCCACAAATCTTTTATAAAAAAGTACATATTGTTTGTAACTCTTGGAAGGGAATAGTGTCTCTTTCTCCCATTCAGCCATAACAATGTTGGCGTAGCTATTGGCACTGGATGTGCCCATAGCTACGCCATCATTTTGTAAGTACATTTCTTCATTGAAGAAGAATATATTGTTCTCCAGAATGATCTCCAAAAATAAAGCCAATAACTCAATGAACTGCATGTCCATCTCTGTGTGCTTTTTAAGGTAATTCTGTACACACTCCACGCCTATCTTATTGGGAATGACTGTGAACAAACTTTTCACATCAAATGTCACCATAAGATAATCTGCTCCATCACTTAAACTTGACATAAAATCATATAGATCTATCAAGAAATGCTTGCTATCTCTCAATACATATGGGTTTTCATTAACTACAGTCCTTAAATGATGTTCTACAAAGAGTGAGAACGGTTCGGTTAACCAACCCCGACCTGATACAATGGGTCTCATGGGCGGTTTTCCAGACCCTTATGCACTTTGGGTAGCCCTTTAGTATGGGTATAAATGGATGATTCACCTTCAGGAACTTGTAAAATCTTTCCTAATCAACCTACTTCTAAATAGGTCATCTATTGTGTCATAAACTCTAAATATTTTCAACATCACTTCATTGATGTCAACCTTGTGTAAGATCCGTCAGTTCTCAATAAAATATTCATATTGTTTATATAATGTTGAGAGTCCATAACTACAATAGGACCACCTTTATCAGCAGGTGTGATGATAATGTTCATGTCCGTTTTTAAAGCTTGGAGGGCTTCCTTTCTAAGTGTGTCAAGTTTGTTTTCTTATGTCTCTTAGTTCTATTATCTCGATTGGAGTAATAAGAATATAAATCACTCTCTACAAGTTTTGTGAATGTTTCTATTACAGGGTGTAACACGGGAGTGTAAGTGCTTACTGGTTTAAAATGTCCGTTACTCTGTGCTTGTCATATAGGCCAAAATCTAATCTCAACTGTACATTCCTGGCAAACAGCTTCATGTCAATAATGGAATCAGTAATATCACTTGTTTTACAGGGTATAAAAGATAGGCCTTTGTTAAGGACTTGTTCCTCATACCCAGTTAACTCTCTCCTAGAAAGGTTAAGTACTAAGGATTCCCTTTCTTTCCCCACATCTTTTTTAGGGTTGGTCCTGCTTGTTCCATATCTGTTACCTTCCTTTTCTGTCTCCCCCTGCTCATGGAACGAGATCTCCCTCTGAACCGGGGGGACTGAATGGGGAAAGGAACCTCATGCCTGGGGACCATGTGGTCAGTGGCTTTTCCACTATCTGAAGAGATAACCTTTTTCTTTGTTCCTATCAGATCACCATTCATGGTACCATTCATGGTATTAATTGAGTTAATTGAGTTAACTATACCTCTAACAGTGGTTGGAACATTGTTCTCTAAGTGGACTGTAGTTAATGAAAACCCATATGTATTGAGAGATAGCAAGCATTTCTTGATAGATCTATATGATTTTATGTCAAGTTTAAGTGATGGAGCAGATTATCTTATGGTGACATTTGATGTGAAAAGTTTGTTCACAGTCATTCCCAATAAGATAGGCGTGGAGTGTGTACAGAATTACCTTAAAAAGCACACAGAGATGGACATGCAGTTCATTGAGTTATTGGCTTTATTTTTGGAGATCATTCTGGAGAACAATATATTCTTCTTCAATGAAGAAATGTACTTACAAAATGATGGCGTAGCTATGGGCACATCTTGTGCCAATAGCTACGCCAACATTGTTATGGCTGAATGGGAGAAAGAGACACTATTCCCTTCCAAGAGTTACAAACAATATGTACTTTTTTATAAAAGATTTGTGGATGACCTCTTCATGATTTGGGCAGGTAGTGAGTCTTCTCTATTGGCGTTTGAGAAAGAGATTAATGGGTACACTGACTATCTGAAATTTACCATGAATTATTCCCAAGATTTCATCCCTTATCTAGATGTTAATGTCATGAGGCTACCTAATGGAATAGTCAATACATCTGTCCATAGGAAAGAATGTTTCAGAAACACTTTATTACACAGAAGTAGTATGCACCCTAAGCACATCTTTGAGAACGTTGTTAAGGGACAAATTATGAGGGCCTCTAGACTTAATCCCACAGAGTCTGGATATAAAGATGAATTGGAGGGACTCAGAGACAGGTTATTAGAGAGAGACTATAATGCTACACAAATTGATGAAACTGAAATGGAAGTATTGTCTATGAGAAATAATAGAGCCAAACCTTATTTCTCAAACACCATAGAAAATATGAGTGAAAATGAACATATAGACATTAAGCATGGGTTTGATTATGTCAAAATACCTCTCTACTACACAAGTGACATCTTTGATATTAGAGCCATTATAGACAAACATTGGCATGTTCTGCGGGTTGAAGATTCCATCAGTAATTTAGTTGGGGTTAGACCTAGATTCAGTTATAAGAACAGTTTGAACCTAAGGAGGATGCTATGTCATAAGAATATTAAGGATGCACCCACACAAGTTTATAACACCATTCCATGCAGTGGTTGCAATCAATGCACATTTATCAACACAGAAACAACCTTCAAACCACCAATGTTAGATAGAACATTCAAATTTTGCACTGGGACAAACTGCAGAACGGCCAACGTTGTATACTTAGCCCTATGTTGCTCCTGCTCAGCCTTCTATATTGGCAAAACCAACAGAACGCTGAGAGAAAGGATTAGGGAGCATGTTTATTGCATGAGGGTAGGTGATGAAAAGAACGCTTTAGCCAAACACCATAAAGCTAAAGGTCCTGCCCACACCTTCAGTTTTCTTGTTATACAGGCAATAGATCCCAATTCTAGAGGTGGTGATCTAGAGAATCTTACACTGGAAATGGAAACCAAGTGGATCATCAGATGTAAGGCAGATTTTTTGCCTGGGCTCAATGATAAAATTAGCCTACAACCTTTTCTCAAGAAGAGAAGGCTGAGAAAGGTGATGAAATAAGATGTCCCTTTGTGAGGTAGTACATTGTTCAGTAATGCTGTTCCATAAAAATGTTGTATATTAGTAGAACAGCCTTTTATTTCTAATTTTTTAGTGATGCTTATATTGATTGTGCTCATACATATACACATTAATGCATTTTTCTATGTAATACAGTACCATCTAGTGGTTATGTGGTAAATGTTTATGATGAGTTGAATTGTTTGATTATATATTTTTTATATATTTTTAAGCTCCTTTGCACATTTTGATGCATCATATTTAGTATATTTATTGTATAAAAGCTGCTACAAATTGTTATGTTTTAGAATTGTTCATGTTTTAGACTTGTTTTTAAGAATAATGTTTTTAATTGAATTATTAGTCAGCTGATCACTTAAGGTATATATGGGCTGTGCTGCCATTAGTTTTTTGTACAGTCTGAAGAAACCCGCTTGGGGTGAAAGCGCTCACTGAATAAAGGAAGCTTCTATCCACCTTTTGAGTTGGTGGCTTTTCTTGTTTTGAAGTTCATTTATGTAACCAACAGGTTACTTATTGTGCCAGAATTGGTGCTTCATTTGTCGTACATGTGGTTCGTTCTTTGAAATATTTTAGTGTAAGGCAGTCATCCACTGCCTGCAAGCCGCAGCGTTCCTTTCGTGACTGTTTGGAGCTTTTATTTTAACTACGGATCGCTGTTCTTCCGGTGGAGCCTCTGTTGCTGATTTGGTCTTACTATTAATAACCCCTATTAATTCAGATAACACAGTTAAAGGAAAGGCCTAAATCATTACTTAACATGAGTAAGATAAAGTCCACAATATATGTATTTACTATAAATTTATTCCTCAAAAAAATCATTTGAGTATTCAATGAAAGAATCCATCAATGTGTGAACTAAAAATAAAAATGAACTATTAATGAAATTCAAATGAAATCATCAATACACTAAAAATAAGCTAATATTAAATTATAGTAAAATATAAAATCACTAAACTATAAGATATTTACCTTCACAAATCACATAAAATTCACAAAAATCACAAAAATCATTTGAAGAAGCACTGCTCGTAGAACACTTCTAATGTGTCCTGTTAACTCGGGGATCCACCCACAGCTAGGCAGTCACACACACAGAAAGAAAAAGAATAAGAACACAGTGACTTCCAAGCATCTCTAAAAATACATAGGACAGCTTACAAAAAACTTCTCAAAGCATAAACACTAAGAGAATATACAACTGCAAGTTCTTAGTTAAAATTACAAGTAAACATATAAAACACATAATATATTCATCTCTCTTTTAAAGAATTAGTTTCTCTTCTTAAATGTTCTCACTATCTGCACACTCTCTTGCATAGGAATAGAACTATGCAGAAAAACTAGATATTTTCTAACAAAAGAGTAATCTTCTGCCCAAATTATATTTTTACCATATGTAAAAAAAATGACAAACGTCACCAATAAAAATAGGATATAATTCCACTTGTCTCTAAAAGATTTCATCTAGACAGACTAATGGCCTTGATTTTTTGAACCTTTACAAGAAATAACGGAAAAATGAAGGATCCTTGCTACACTTATGGATAGCACAGTTGTGTAACTTGCACTTGCAAATAGCATTACATTTCTGAATTCTTCACTTCTGCAGTAGTCTATGGATGTATCCTGCCAAGGATACAGCAACCAGATAGCTTCCAAAAGATTTTATCCACTTTTATATTGTCATTCTAGGTGCCTACAAGTTAAGACGTTTTGAAGGGAGCTAAATAAATAGCCACAGTGACTACAAATCTTGAGGAATTTACTGTCCCTAACCAAAAATAGGGAACCCCTCTACTGCAGCAATGAGGAATTTGAACATCTTCTGTTATGGACGCATGCAACTTACACAGCTATACTATGTCCGTCATTCTCACTATTGCAGCAGCCTAAGGGTAGAACATTTTAGCTTATCTAACCTGAGAGGAGGAAGGATAAGGGTCCAAGAGCCCCTAGAGAATGATCCTAGCAAAGCCTGCTCTGGACCCGGAAAAGGAATCCAGCTTGTAGTGCTTTGGAAATGTACAAATGAATAGAGGATCAAGCTGCTGCATCTAGAATACTTCAAGTCCACCCCTTTTCAGTATGCCATCTTAGAAGCTAAGATCCTTGTGGAATGTGCCTTAAAGATTGGAATGGGTTTGCCATAGTGAGAGTAACAAAACAAAACAACAGAGGACAACTACCTGGAAATAGTCTATTTATATAAGAATTGACCTTTTTTAGGCCCAGAATAGGAAACAAATAGCTGGTTAGCTTTCCTGAAAGACTTATGTTCTTGCAAGTCAGTCCCAGAGTTGCCAATACACATCTAAAGTAAGCAGAATCTTTTCAGGGTGCAGACTGAAAACAGGGAGATTGATGGCCTATTTCAATGTACATAATGTGAACTCTGAAAACAACCTTGTGCATAAAAGAGATGTTTGTTCTTAAAGTTTACTTGTCTTGTGAAAAAGCAGATAAGGTTCTACACCATGCGAGCTTGCAACTCAGATACACTTCTAGATGATGTCAGAATAAAATGAAGAGCCATTTTCCAAGTGATGAAACTCATGTCAGTTAGGCAGGCTTAAAAGATGACAGAGTCTTCTCCAGCCCAAAATTGACATCCTAAGGAGGAGAAGCCTGTCTATAAGGAGGTCTCAGGTGTAAAACTTCATTTAGAAACTGTTTTACTATAAAACGAGAATAAAGTGGGGAATCCATAGCAAAACACATGGAAATGTCCACAAGATGAACCTTTACTGAGAAATAAGAGAGGCCAATGAACATTAAGTCACACAAATATTTGAGCGTCAGTAGTAAATTCCTTGATGGCTCCCTGGTCAGTGGTTAGGTACCAACTACAAAATCTATTCTACTTGCCAAAGTTAAGATTTTCTAGTAGCAGGGTTTTTTGGCTCTTTCAATACCTGCTTGCATGTCCTTATGAAAGAGGTGCCTAAAAGGCATCAAAACTGAATCATCCAGGCAGTCAGCTGAAATTGTTTGATGTTGATGTGCATCAAACTCCCTTTGTCTTGTGTGGGCAGTTCCAGTCTGTGAGGAAAATAGTTGCAATTGCCTCTGGCCAATTCTACAATAAGGGAGAAAGTACAGTTGTGTACCTACCATAAATGTAGATGTTCGAGTGTATTCACTATTGCAGTCATTACTCTTGGGTTATCCTGCTGGCAGGCTACCCTCAGTCAGCCAGAATTCCAAAGTCTAGGTCCGGCGTCAGTTGCTGTTGCCTCTTCCCTGATGTCAGTGCGCCAGGGGTATAAAAGACGCAGCCGATGCCATTTTCTTCAGTTTTTCTTGCCCCAGATGTCAGGTGTCCCCAAATTGGTAGGCTGAAAAAATATGCCAATAAAATGCATGCACAAAAATAGCATTTCCTTTATCTACAAGCAAATACACCAAATAGGTTGCATAGGATAGAGAAGTGCAGAAAAGTCCCAGCAATGAGAAGGGGGATGGTGGGTGGGTAACCTGGACTGCAACAGTGAATACACTCGAACATCTACATTTATGGTAGGTACACAACTGTACTATGTTCATCGTGTTTCACTGTTGCAGTCATTACTCTTGGGTTGAATCCCAAAGCTGAGGATGGGTGGCTGGGCTAAACAGGATTAGGAGAGGCTATGAGGCCCTGCAGAACTGCAGTGGCAAAGCCTGCTCTGGACTCAGAGTAAAGAGGTAAGTGGTAGTGCTTTGTGAAGGTGTGCACTGAACTCCAGATTGCAGCCTCCAAGATATCTTTGGTTGGTACTCCTCTGAGGAAGGCTGCTGAAGTGGCTGCTGCTCTGGTGGAATGAGGCCTAATGCCCTTAGGCACTGATTTGCCATGTTGAGAATAGCAGAAACAGATGCAATGGCCTATCCATTTAAAAATATTCTGTTTTGAGATAGCCTTTCCTTGTGATCCTGCGGCATATGACACAAAGTTGCTCAGTCTTTCTGAAAGCTTCAGTTCTGTCCAAGTAGAAGCGTAACTGCCTGTGTATGTCCAAAGAATGCAGAATTTTCTCACCCTTGTTCTGTGGATTTGGATAAAAGGTAGGTAAGTGAATGGTTTGGTTGAGGGCCACACTGGACACCACCTTAGGCATAAATGTAGGGTTTGTCCTCAGAGAAACCCTGTCTGGATGAAAAATGATGAAAGGTTCCACAGCCATGAGTGCTTGTAACTCCGATACTCGCATTGCAGAGGTTATTGCTAGGAGCAGAGCTGTTTTCCAGGATAAGAATTTTATATCTGCTGTTGATGCTGGCTCGAAAGGAGACAGTGTGAGTTTTTCCAAAACATAATTGAGGTCCCAGGCCGGAATTGGTGCTCTCCTTGGAGGCCTAATGTTTTTGGCCCCTCTGAGGTACTGCCTTATTAAAGGATGAGAAAAGATAGGTGGTTCTGTATTGTAATGGGCTGAAATGGCAGAAGCATGAATCTTAATACATGAGAAAGAAAGGCCTTTGTTCAGCATCTCAGTTAGGTATCGTAAAATCTGAGGGATATTTGGTACACACGTGTCAATGCCTTGTTCGTGGTTCCAAGCACAGAATCTCTTCCATTTTTCTGCATAAGATTTTCTGGTACTGGGCCTCCTTGGCCTCCAAGATAACATCCACAACAGCTTTTGAAAGAGGAGTGTTCTGAATGGCTACATTATCTGCCATGCTGCCAGATTTAAGGTCCTGAGTTGGCTGTGCAGGATCTGACTGTTTTGTTGGGTCAGCAAGTGAGAAGTTTGAGACAATATCCATGCTGGACCTTGAGATAAGCTCTTTAGGATTGGGTACCAGTGCTGGCCTGGCTAGTCTGGTGCAATCAGTATAATTTTTAGTTTCTCTTGTCTGACCTTTAGGAGTACCCTGGGGAGGAAAGGCATATACTGTTAGATTTTTCCAGCTGAAGGACAGGGCGTCCACTTTCCATGCTTGCTTGTGATAAATCCTTGTGCAAAATCTCTGCAATTGGCAGTTGTGAGGGGAGGCAAATAGATCTATGTCTGGGCATCCCCATTTCCTTATTAACACGCTGAAGACTTGTGGATCCAGTTTCCATTCGTGGGGATCCATGAGGTTTCTGCTTAGTTCTTCTGCCAGAGTATTTGTTATTCCTGGCAGGAATTGTGCTTGCAAGTGAACTTGAAAGGCCGATGCTGTGTCCCATAAGGTCATTGCTTGTCTGCAGAGGGGGTAGGAGTGTGTACCTCCCTGCTTGTTTATGCACCACATGACCACAGTGTTGTCTGTCTTTATCAGTAACGGTCCTGGATGAAGCAGGTCCTTGAAAGCTGTCAGGGCATTTTGAACAGCTAGCATCTCTTTTTGATTAATGTGAAGATGCATCTGGTTTGCAGGCCATGTGCCCTGAATACATTTTCCTGCCATATGGGCCCCCCAGGCATAATCTGATGCATCCGTTGTCAGCGTCTGTCTGGCTGTGGGTAAACTGAATGGCAGACCCTTGTTGTGGTGACAGGCTTCTGCCCACCATCGAAACTCCTGTTGCAGGCAGGGAATGAGTGCAATTACTGTCTCCAGGCTGTGGCAATGCTGAGTCCAAACACTTTTTAGATACCATTGTAGTTTCCTCATATGCAGTCTGGCATATGGAATTAGTAGAATGCAGGATGCCATGAAACCCAAGGCCTGCAGGATTTTCCTTGCAGATAAGTGGGTTTTTGTTGTCAATTTCTTCAAGTAAGTAGTCAGTTGCTTTTGTTTGTCTGGCGTGAGATAAGCCATCTGGGCAGTTGTATTTAAGCTTGCACCCAGGAATATTATCTCTTGAGAGGGCACTAGTTTTGATTTATTTTTGTTTACTGTGTATCCTAGGCCAATTAGTAATCTTTTTACAAACGCCAGATGCTTTAGAAGAATGTCTTTGTTCTCTACTTGAATGAGGCAGTCGTCCAAGTAGGGATATATTTGAATTATTTTTTGTCTGCAAAACGCAATTACTGGTGCCAGGCATTTTGTGAAGAACCTGGGTGCAGTAGATAAGCCAAAGGGCAGTGCAGAGAATTGGTAATGCATTGAGCCAGCTATGAATCTGAGGCATATTCTGCAAGATTGTCTGATTGGGACATGCAGGTATGCCTCTTTTAGGTCCAAAGTTAAGAGCCAAGCCTTTTTGCCCAGCATGGGCAGTAGCTGCTGTAGAGTCAACATCTTGAATTTTAGAACTTCCAGAAACGTATTTAGTATAGACAGGCCCAGTATTTGTCTCCAGGTTTTGTCCTTTCTGGGTACTAGGAAAAGTCTGGAGTAAAATCCTTGCCCCTGCTCTTGTTGTGGTACTTGCTGAATGGCCTTCATGTCCATGAGGGCTGTAATTTGCTTTTGTGCCTCTGCCCATTGATTGTGTGGCAGGTCTGGCATACCTTTTGGCCTTGGTAGAGTGTGAAAATGGAACCTGTAGCCTTGGGACACTATGTTCAGGACCCATTTGTCTTGGGTAACCATTTGCCAATTTGATGAAAAACGTGCTAGTTTTCCCACTAAGGGGGCTGCCAAAAGAAAAGTGCTTGGATCTGGTAGAGGAAAGTCACTGGGACTGTTTCCTGTAAGGCTGTGATTTGTCTTCTCCGCTTTTGGAGGTAGGAGCACCCCATTGTTTAGCCCTGTATGAGCCTTAGGGCTGAGATCTGCCTCTGGGATGCCTGTATCTGCCTCTTTGTGGTCTGTCTGATACTGGAAAGGACCAATTTTTAGAAGGCCAGTTCCTGCTAAACCTGGGTGGCTGTACCTGTAAGAAATCCTTAACTGTCTGCATGGATTTTGCTTTATCCTCCATTTTTTTCAACACCTCTTCTGCTTTAGTACCAAAGTACCATGCTGTAATGGTGCATCTAATAATTTTACTTTAACATGATCAGGCAGATTCTGTTCCTTTAACCAAGCATGCCTTCTAATAACGGAACCTGTAACAGCGGCCCTGCAAAAGGCCTCCAGTGAATCATAACCACATTGCAAAGTATGCTTTCCCACTTGTTCAGCTGCATGCAATAAATCCTGCAATTCCTTGTTCTCTGAACATTCAGTATTTGTCAACAATTTTTGTTTAAGCAGTGACATTAAATTGTCAGTTTCATATGCTTAAATATCAGCAATATTTAAAGCCCTTACAGCCAGGGTAGCAGAAGTGTAGACTCCGACGCCATTACATCAGTTTTTCTTGCCCTGTCAGGAGCCCCCAAGGGAGAGCTAGGTTACGGTGGAAGACCACCAATAGAAAGTAATACCAAAAAATCCTTGTAAGGATAGAGAGAAAAGTACAGTTTTGTACCTACCATAAATGTAGATGTTCGAGGATCCACATTGCTGCAGTCATAACTTATGGGTAGTCCGCTGTCCTCGGTCGGCCCGAATACCAAAGTATAAGGCTGACGTCGGTCATGGGCGCTCAGATCTGATGTCAGAGCGTCAAGGAATTAAAGCGCATGACCGACGTCATTTCCTCAGTCTTTTCTTGCCCCAGATGTCAGAAGGCCCTAAAAATAAAGGCCACAGCCAAAAATAGAATAACTCCCTAAAACCATGTACAAAAAACAGCTACAACCCAAAACATGCCACCACTCCAAACTACAGAGGGGAAGGAGGGAGGGTAAATTGGACTGCAGCAATGTGGATCCTCGAACATCTACATTTATGGTAGGTACAAAACTGTAGTATGTTCTTCATCTCACATTGCTGCAGTCATAACTTATGGGTAGAATCCCAAAGCAGAGGTAAAGGGAGGCTGGCAAAATCATAAAGCATTGGGGGCTGCCAAAATGCCTTGTAAGATTGCAGTGGCAAATCCAGCCCTAGATTTGGAATAAAGAGGAAGATGGTAATGTTTAGAAAACATGTGCACTGAACTCCAAGTAGCTGCTTCCAAAATATCTTTAGTAGCTACTCCCCTTAAAAAAGCAGTAGAAGTGGCAGTAGCCCTAGTGGAGTGATGCCTGATTCCAGCTGGAATCTCCTTACCATGATGAGAATAACAAAAAGCAATACAAAGGCCAATCCACTTAGAAATAGTTTGTTTTGAAACAGGTTTCCCCTGAGAACCCAAAGCAAAAGAAACAAACAACTGCTGAGACTGTCTGAACCCTTTAGTCTTGCTCAAATAATAACGCAACTGCCTGTGAATATCCAAAGTGTGCAAAATTTTTTCCCCTTTATTTTGGGGATCTGCATAAAAAGTAGGCAAATGAATAGATTGGTTCAAGGCCACATTTGAAACCACTTTAGGCATAAAAGTAGGGTTAGTACGCAGAGATACCCTGTCCTTATGAAAAATTAGGAAGGGTTCAACTGCCATTAGAGCCTGTAATTCAGAAACCCTTCTAGCAGACGTAATGGCCAACAAAAAAGCAGTCTTCCAAGACAAAAACTTTAACTCAGCCGTAGCTGCAGGTTCAAAAGGAGGTAAAGTAAGTTTTTCCAACACAAAATTGAGATCCCAAGCAGGAGTAGGAGCTTTACGCAGGGGTCTTAAGTTCTTTGCCCCTCTAAGGAACTGCTTAAACAAAGGATGAGAGAATAATGGTGGGTCACAGTCATAGTGAGCAGAAATGGCTGCAGCATGAACTTTTATAGAGGAGAAAGACAAACCCTTGTCCAATAATTCTGTAAGATATTGAAGAGAAACACTCAAATCAGGCCTGGAAACATCAAAGCTCTTTGCTTTGCTCCAAATAAAAAATCTCCTCCATTTATCAGCATAAACTTTCCTTGTACTAGGCCTCCAAAACAACATTCAAAACTTGTTGAGGAAGCTGCGACCCTCCAGGTTCTAGAACAGAATATGCCAGGCTGTTAGATGCAGGGACTGAATCCTGACATTGAAGAAATGATTGCCCTCCTGAGTCAAAAGGTGTGGAATCAAAGGCAAAGGATAAGGAGGTTCCCATACTAAACTCCTCAGCAGAGGGTACCAGTGCTGTCGAGGCCAGTCTGGAGCTATTAGAATCATGGAGGGCTTGTCTTGTCTGACCTTCAAGAGAACCTTTGGAAGAAGAGGCAGATGCGGAAAGGCATAAACGTGAAGATTGCTCCAACTGAATGATAGAGCATCCACTTTCCAAGCTGTGGGATGAAACATCTTTGTGCAAAACTTTGGCACCTGGAAATTTAGTGGAGAAGCGAACAGATCTATGTCTGGAGTCCCCCATATCATTGTCAACTGTCGAAATACATGAGGATCCAATTTCCACTCGTGGGGATCCACTATCCGTCTGCTCAAAACATCTGCTAAGGAGTTCTGTGCTCCTGGCAGAAACCTTGCTTGAAGAGTGAGTTGCAAACTGAGAGCAGTCTCCCACAAAATCATAGCTTGCCTGCAAAGAGGGTACAAATGGGTTCCCCTTGCTTGTTGATGTACCACATGACAGTTGTGTTGTCTGTTTGAATCAACACCTGCCCTGGGAGAAGTAAATCCTTGAAAGCCATCAATGCAAACTGGACTGCTAACATTTCCTTCAAGTTGATATGTAAATGTTGAAGTCTGGCAGGCCACGTGTCTTGCACCCATTTTCCATTGAGGTGTGCTCCCCAAGCCTTGTCCGAGGCATCCGTCGTTAAAATCTGACTTGCCTCTGGTCGGGTCACAGAGAGTCCCTTGTTTAGGTGACATTCCTGAGCCCACCACAAAAATTCCTTTTGAATGCAAGGTATTATTTGAATGACAGTGTCCAGATCTTGGCAGTGTTGTGTCCATACATTTTTGAGATACCATTGTAGCTTCCTCATATGCAGTTTGGCATTGGGAAGTACCAGAATACAACGTCAACATTTTGAATTTTGGAATGTCCAGATATGTGTTGAGGATAGATAAATCCAAGATTGGCCTCCAAGTGTTTCCTTTCTTTGGTACAAGAAATAGGCGAGAGTAAAATCCGAGGCCCACTTCTGACTGAGGGACCTCCTGTATAGCCCCAATTTGAAGAAGCAAAGAAATCTGTTTGTGAGCCTCTACCCTTTGCTGAGGAGGAACGTCTGGCATGCCTTTGAAAGGAGGCAATGTGTGGAAATAAAACTTGTAGCCTCGGTCTATAATGTCCAACACCCATTTGTCCTGGGTGACTAGAAACCAATTTTGCTTGAAGAGTGCCAACTTTCCTCCCAAAGGAGCTGCCAGACAGGAAGGATCTGGCAGCTGGAGATGCAGGTCATTGGGCCTGTTTACGAAAGGACTGGCCCCTGCCCTCACCTGTAGATTGGGCTGGTAAACTCCACGGCCTAGGCCTAAAAGAACTCTGAGCTCTGCCCCTACCACGCCTAGATCTAACCCTAGACTGTGAATCAGAAGAAGGGTAAGTCCAACCCTTAGCAGGCCAGTTCCTGCTAAACTTAGGGGGCTGCACCTGCAAAAAAATCTTTAACAGTCTGCATAGACTTAGCCTCGTCTTCCATTTTTTTCAAGACAGACTCCACAGGAGAACCAAACAAAACTTCAGACTGCAAAGGAGCATCTAAAATCCTAGCTTTAACATGCTCTGACAAATTCTGATCCCTAAGCCAGGTGTGCCTGCGAATAACTGAACCAGTGGCAGCCACCCTGGAAGAAGCCTGCAAAGCATCAAAACCACACTGCAAAGCATGCTTACCCACCTGATCAGAGGCATGTACCAAATCCTGTAATTCCTTACACTCTATGCCCTCTGCCAAAGCATCCACTTTAGATTTTAACTGAGTAAGGAGAAAATTCTGGTACTTCAACATATGAAACTGGCAATTCAAAGCCCTCATTGCTAGAGTGGAAGAAGTATACACTTTCTTACCCCACCTTTCCAAAGCTCTAGCATCCTTATCCAAAGGAACTGGATTCTTCACAATAGAAGCCCTGACCCCCTTAGGTCCCTGGCTAATAGTTTCTGGGTCTGCCCTAGGGCTCTTGTACAGATATTTATGAGCCTCAGGCACTCTGTAATACCTATCTGGCTTAACTGGCGCAGGAGGCAAAGAATCTGGATTAAGGGAAGCCTCAGAGAAAACGTCTTGAACAACATCCAAAACAGGAGGTATAGCCAAGGGCCTATGCTGTGGTAAAAACAAAAATTCCCTAAGCCTCTTCCTGGAATCTGAGAAATCCTGACCTTCCCATTTAAAATGCTCCCTCATGGAATGCAGGGTTTCTGAAAAAGAAAAATCCTCTGGAGGAGAAGCAGGAGTGGAATCCTCTGCGTCTGAATCAGAATAAGGTGGAAAATCCTGAATGTCTTCAGCCGAAGACTCTTGAGTAATCCGAAGCCTGTTCCAAACTTTCCATTTCTGGCTCCACCCTAGGCCTCTTATCAGGAGGGGGCATAGAACCCCTGATTAAAGTAATTAAATCTTCTGCCATTTTAAGCATGTGTTTCTTAGGCACAGAACCTGCAGAACTAGGACTGACACCTGTGGTAGGCAAACCAGGCCTGCCTTTGGAAGGTACCTTAGAGACAGAAGGAGAAGGCCTAACCACCTTAGGCAAGGAAGGGAGAACAGTAACCTGAGAGGCCCCCTCAGCCTGACCTGACTCCTGAGAGGCCACATCCTGCAAAACCAACGTCTCCCCCTGAGACTCAGTTGAAACTTCGGCCGGATCAACCGAATCCACCGTAATGTCTAAAGAACCGTCGTCCGGAACGGACGAGTCATCTTGCTTGGACTGTAAAGATTTAACTTTGCGCTTCTTCGCGGTAGCGGGCGTTGGAGGATCCGACGGCATATTGTAATTACACCGCTTACCAAAGACAAGCCTAGCACAATCTAACCTACGCTTAATGGTGCGCTTATTAAATCTAGCACAAAAGCGACACCCTACTACGTCGTGCTCAGGTCCCAAGCAAGGAATACAAAGAGAGTGGTAATCCCTATGCGGTATCTGTTTCCCACAAGAAATACAATTATTCACTTTTTCTGACATCCGGAAGTAACTGAGGCAAGAAAAAACAAAAATATTCCCCAACGGGGTACTTAGCCCAACTTGGTTTCGGTCTGAAACTCAGAATACGAAAATTTCAGAACGCCGAACGGCACTTGCAAATGCTGCTTCTGCTTCGGACCATGCGGCAAAAAAGACTGAGGAAATGACGTCGGTCATGCGCTTTAATTCCTTGACGCTCTGACGTCAGATCTGAGCGCCCATGACCGAAGTCAGCCTTATACTTTGGTATTCGGGCCGACCGAGGAGAGCGGACTACCCATAAGTTATGACTGCAGCAATGTGAGATGAAGAACATCAAGGGGGATGGAGAGAGGGAAACCAGGACTGCAACAGTGAATACACTCGAACATCTACATTTATGGTAAGTGTACACAACTGTACTATGTTCTTCGTGTTTCACTGTTGCAGTCATCACATTTAGGTTGATTCCCAAAGCTGAAGAAGAGGGTGGAGGCAGTCAAGAAGACTGGGGGCTGGCTAGGATGCCCTGCAAGACTGATGTGGCAAAGCCTGCCCTGGATTTGCAGAAGATAGGCAGGTGGTAATGTTTGGTGAAGGTATGAACAGATGTCCATGTTGCAACCTCCAGGATGTCCCTGATGGGGACCCCTCTGGGGAAAGCTGCAGAGGTGGTGGTTGCTCTGGAGAATGTGTCCTGACCCCCTGGGGGAGGTTTCCCGTGCTGCTTGTAGTAGAAATGTATGCAGTGTGCTATCCATTTGGAAATGGTTTATTTGGATATGGCCTTGCCCTCTGCTCCCTGCAGCAAAGCTGACTAGCAATTGATCAGTCTTTCTAAATGATTTAGTCCTGTCTACGTAGAATCTCAGAGGTCTGTGCACATCTAGAGAGTTAACAATTGATCAGTCTTTCTAAATGATTTAGTCCTGTCTAGGTAGAATCTGAGAGGTCTGTGCACATCTAGAGAGTGCATAATCCTTTCCCCCTTGTTCTGTGGGTTAGGGGGAAAGGTAGGCAAATGAATAGATTGGTTGAGAGCCACACTGGACGCCACTTTTGGCATGAAGGATGGGTTAGTCCTGAGGGAGACCCTGTCAGCATGGAAAATGATGAAGGGCTCTACAACCATTAGTGCTTGTAGCTTGGATACTCTTCTAGTTGAAGTAATGGCCAGAAGCAAGGCTGTCTTCCAAAGGAGGAACTTTAACTATGCTGACGCTGCTGGTTCAAAGGGGGGCAGGGTGAGCTTTTCCAAAACAAAGTTAAGGTCCCAAGCTGGTGTAGGTGCTCTTCTGGGTGGCCTCAAGTTTTTAGCCCCTCTTAGGAACTGTTTGGTGAGAGGGTGGGAGAAAAGAGGTGGCTCTGTGCTGAAATTATCAGAGATGACAGAGGCATGAATTTTAATGGAAGAGAAGGATAGACCCCTGTGTAGTAGGTCAGCCAGGTAATACAGGATGAGAGGTAGGGAGGGCTGTGCAGTTCCGGCTCCCTTAGCCTGGTTCCAGGTGCAAAACCTTTTCCACTTGTCAGCATAAGACTTTCTAGTGCTAGGTCATCTGGCCTCACGTACATCATCTAGAACTTGTTTGCTAAGATTGGCAGCTTGTGCAGTGGTCAGGAAATAAGCCAGGCTGCCAGATTGAGGGTCTGCAGTTGGGGATGCATGACTTCTCCATTCCTCTGGGTCAAAAGTGTTGGGATCTGAGGGAGATGCCATGGTGGCAGTGGTGACAGGCTGTGCAGCAGAGGGTAACAGTACTGGCAAGGCCAGTCTGGGGCAGGATAGTCCTTGGTTTTTCCTCCCTTATTTTGAGCAGTACCATTGTAATGAGCAGTAGAGGAGGGAATGCATAGACTGAGAGGATGATCCACTTTCCAGGCCTTGCTGTGAGGTTCCCTGGTGAAGAATTTGCTGAGCTGATGGTTGGAGTAGGAAGCAGAGAGGTCGACCTTCGAGGTGCCCCATTTCTGGGTTACAAGGGTGAAGGTTCTTTGGTCTAGCTGCCATTCATGTGGGTCTGGAAGATTTCTGCTTAAGTTGTCTGCCAGAGAGTTTAGAGAGCCTGGCAGTAATTGTGCTAACAGGTGTAGTTGCATGGCTGAGGCCATGTGCCAAAGGGTCATGGCAAGCCTGCACAGAGGGTACGAGTGAGTCTCTCCCTGCTTGTTGCTATACCACATCACAGTGGTGTTTGTCTGTTTTGATCAGTAGAGGCCCCGGGGAGAGTAGGGGTCTGAAGGCTGTCAAAGCTTGCTGAACAGCTAACATCTCTTTTTTTGGTTGATGTGCAAATGTATTTAGTTTGGGTTGCCATCTGCCATCCAGGTGTGCACTCCAGGCAGAGCCTGATGCGTCTGTGGTGAGGGTCTGGGCAGCATGGGGTTGTGAGAAGGGAAGTCCCTTGTTGTGGTAGCATGCTGCTGCCCACCAAAGAAAACCTTTCCTTAAACAAAGTATCATTGGTATAAGAGTTTCCAGGTCTTGGGAGTGTTGACACCAAAGGCTTTTTAGGTACCACTGTAGTTTCCTCATAAGCAATATGACATATGTAATGAGTAGATTGCAAGAAGCTATGAACCCCAGAGCTTGCAGGATTTTCCTTGCGGATAACTGGGGTCTGGTGGCTAGTTGAGAGAAATAGGTTGTCAGGTAGGTTTGTTTTTTCTGGGGTAAGGAATGCCATCTGGGATGCCGTGTCCAGCCTTGCTCCCAGCAATACAATCTTTTGCTTGGGTACTAGTTTGGATTTCTTTTCATTGACAGTATACCCCAGGGAGGTCAGTAGGTCCTTTACAAAGGTCAGGTGCTTTAGAAGCTTTTCCTGTCTGCCTGAAATCAGGCAGTCGTCTAAGTATGGGTAAATTTAAATATTTCTGTGTCTGCAAAAAGCAATGGCAGGAGCCAGGCATTTTGTGAAAACTCTAGGATCAGTGGATAAGCCAAAGGGAAGCACAAAAAACTGAAAGTGCATAGATCCTGCCCTGAAACGTAGATATTTTCTGCAAGATTCAATGACTGGGATGTGTAGATAGGCCGCTTTTAGGTCTAGGGTGGCTAACCAAGCACCCTTGGAAAGCATAGGAAGAAGCTGCTGGAGTGTGAGCATTTTGATTTTTGGTATCACCAGAAAGGTGTTTAGAATGGATAGATCGAGGCTTGGGCACCAGGTGCCCTCTTTTCTGGGTACAAGGAAGAGTCTGGAATAGAAACCTTGGCCTATCTGGTCTGCAGGAATATGCTGTATTGCCCTCATGGACAGCAGGGAAAGGACTTGCTTTTTGGCCTCTGCCCACTGGTTTGGAGGAAGATCTGGGAACCCTTACTAACGCAGTTTTGACAAATGTATCTGGATAATTTTACATTCACAGAAACTACCTTTCGCTACCCAAAGTGTTCCCACACTATACTACCATGTGAAAAGGAAGTGGCCCCAGTCACTGTCAGAGCTTTTTTCCTGCTTACATAATTTGCCTTCAGCCTACTGAATAGCTGTTGCTGTGGCTGCCCCTCTCTTTTTAAAAAACTTTTCATCATATTCTTCCTCTGTTACCTCAGAGATGGTGCTGATAATGCATTCACACAAATATATACAAATGCGACACAGAAGACACACCAGACAAGAATCAAACCAGGGTATGAGAAAACCCTCTAGCTTGTCCAGTCAGGTAGCACACAGCACTTTAAGTTTTGCAACTTTGCTTTAAAATAGATCCAAAATACTCCCCTAATCTGTTTAAGCTACCATATCAACAGGTAACTCCAAGCACTGGTTTTCAGTGAGTCTCTCCTTTTTCCCCTCTCAATATCTTCTCAAAACTGAAAAAATATATATTACATATATATACATTTTTTTGACACACACACACACGCACACATGTACCACTTAACACGACTTAATGTAGTCCCCATCTTATGCATTTTCTCGCATTATAGCTCTGCAGTCTTTACGAACAGTTCTATCTATACAAATCATTCATACCGATTCTGAACAATACATTAACAAATATAATTTTCTCAAAAATTAGTCTAGACTATAAATTATAGAAATAATTGTAAACAATGCCCTGTAAATGCTCTAAATTCTAAAACTGTTCAGATCTGTGCTTTCCAAAGTGAATTTATCAATGCAACAACCCTCATGGTACTATCATTACTAAAAAGAAGTTATGTCTTACCATAACGTTCCATCTGAGTTGTTGATCTTCTTCCATTCATCACTGATGGGTACGGTTTCGAACCCTCAGAACAAAGTCGGCCAAATACCAAGCTAGCGTACACCAAACTCTCAAGCCACGCTACTACCCACAATGCCCTTCATCTCATACCTCAGATCGAGTTTGCAGAACATATAGTACAAACATATATTAGAAACAGAAGTAAAGGCAGAGGCCATCTCTGCACAAAAACCCTAACACACCAAAATGACCCGAAGATCCGCCAGGAACCTTTGGTGGGGGAAGGTGGGAGGGTGTGATGAATGGAATATGATCAACAACTCAGATGGAACGTTATGGTAAGACATAACTTCTTTATCTTAAGTTGTTAATCTTCTTCCATTCCTCACTGATGGGACCGAGTCCCTAGCTACTACAGAATCTGGGAGGCCCTCATGGAAGAACATTTCGGAGTACCATAGAGCCAAAGGCAGCTCTTCCCCTGGAGATCAGATCCAATTTGTAATGCTTGATAAAGGTATGGAGTTTAGCCCAAGTGGCAGCTGCACAAATATCATCCATGGAAGCCCTAGCATGAAAGGCGACAGAAGCGGCCACAGCTCTAGTGGAATGAGGTTTAATGCGGCCAGGAGATGATTCCTCCTCCAGAGAATAAACAAAGGAGATGCAATCCCTAAGCCATTTAGACAAGGTAACCTTAGACACTGCCGATCCCATTCTAGAGCCTGCAAAGGCAACAAAAAGCAGATCTGACTTACGAAATGACTTTGTCCTGTCCAAATAAAAATGTAACCAACTGTGGACATCCAAGGAATGGAGACAGTATTCCCCTTTGTTGGTATAATTAAGGAAAAACACGGGCAACTCAATGGGCTGATTAAAAGAGAATTCCGAAACCACCTTGGGTAAGAAAGTGGGATTGGTGCGAAGTGATACTCTGTCCTCATGGAAAATCAAATAAGGACTCTTAATGCATAATGCTTGCAGCTCTGATACACGTCTGGCTGAAGTAACCGCCACCAGAAACAAGGTTTTCCAGGACAGAAATTTCACATCACAGGTTGCAGCCGGCTCGAAGGGAGGTAGAGCCAAAGTTTGAAGCACCCTAGACAGATTCCATGATTTCACAGGTTGCCTAATGGGAGGGACAATCAAGAATCATTGGAATAGGGACAGTAAAGGGGTCTAAGCCCCTGTCTTTGGCCCAGATGGAAAAACGCTTCCATTTACTACTGTAGATTTTTCTGGTAGAAGGTTTGTGTGCTGCTACCAGAATAGCTTTCACTGGTGACGAGATACCGGGAAGTCCTTGCTATCAGCGGAACTGGATCAACCAAGCCGTGAGCTTGAGGTCGACCAGGTTTGGGGATTGTAATCCCGCAGGATGAGAAATTAGATTTGGAATGGGATCCAAGATCCAAGGAGGAACTACACTGTGAGACCGCAGGTAAGGGAACCAGATCTGGCGAGGCCAGAATGGGGCTATGAGGATTATCTTGCACCCCAACTGATGGGCTTTCTGCAGGAACTTCGTCATGAGCGGAAGTGGGGGATAAGCATAAAGGAGACCGGGGGGCCAAGCATGAACCAAGGCGTCTCTGGGGGAATTAGAGCGAAAAATTCGCTGCACTTTGTGTTTGACGGAGAAGCAAAAAGATTGCAGCAAGGTAGACCCCATTTGAGGAAGATTTGTTTCGCTACTAATGGGTTTAGAGACCACTCGTACGGTGTGAGGATCAAGCGACTTAGCTTGTCCGCTAGGATGTTGGTCCGGCCCGAAATGTGCATTGCTACCAGAAAGTGGTTGGTGGAGATCACCCATTCCCAAACTCTCATAGCCTCTCGGCAAAGGGGATAAGATCTGGTTCCTCCGTGTTTGTTGATGTACCAGACTACAGCCATGTTTGTCTGAATTGCAATAGTTCCCGGAGGAAGAAGGTCTTGTAGGGCATGCAATGCCAGAAGCACCGCCCTCATCTCCAGAACATTGATATGCAGAATGGTCTCTGATGGAGTCCACGTGCCTTGGACGGTTCTGCCCACAGCATGCCCCCCCCACCCGAGATGAGAAGCGTCCGTGGTCAATGTGACATGGGGCTGAGGCATGACAAACAGGCTCCCTTCTCGCAGCTCCTGAGACTGCAGCCACCAGAGAAGGGAGTCCTTGCAAACCCTGCTCAAGGGAATTGGGGTGTTCAAGGGGTGCAGTAAAAGTGACCATTGAACCTGAAGAGTCCACTGAAGAATTCTCATGCGCAGTCGCGCAAAGGGTGACAGACTGATGGCTGCCGTCATGGAGCCCAAAGCTCTCAGGACTAATTCCACAGGTGGGGCTGGGGACTGGAGAATTGCCAAAACATGAAGAGATAAACTGCGTAACCTGTCTGTTCTTAGAAAGGCCTTGGAGTGGCATGTATCTATCTTGGCCCCTATAAATTCCAGAATCTGCACAGGATGAAGGAATGATTTTTGAAGGTTTACAGTAATACCCAGACGCTGAGTAAGAGCCAGGGTATAATCCCTGGCAGAGCAGAGCTGATGCCTGGTGGGGGCGGTGAGGAGCCAGTCGTCCAGGTACGGAAAGACCCGAATGCCCTGAAGTCTTAGGTGGGCTGCGACCACTGCCATGACCTTGGGTGAACACCCTGGGGGCTGAGGTGAGGCTGAACGGAAGAGCCCTGAACTGATAGTGACTGGCTCCCAGCCGAAAGCGGAGGAACCTCCTGGATCGTCTGTCCATTAGAATGTGGTAGTAGGCATTCTTGAGGTCTATGGAGCACATCCAGTCGTTCTCCCATAGGAAGGGGAGAATAGATTGCAGAGTGACCATCTGGAATTTCTCTTTGGGAATGAACAGGTTTAGAGAAGAGAGGTCTAGGATAGGCCTCAGTTCCCCCGTCTTTTTTAGCACTAAAAAGAACCTGGAGTAATTTCACAATCCAGACTGGCCTGGGGGGACGTGCTGGATGGCTCTTTTTTCTAATAGCTTTGAAATTTCTGAAGCTGCCCCCTCCCTTTGATCGGGTAGGACATCAGGGAGGCATTTCATAGGAGGGGAAGACTCAGAAAGGGAATGGAATAACCTCTGGATATAATTCGGAGCACCCACCGGTCTGTAGCAATGGACTCCCAAGTTTGGAGGTGCTCCGACAGACGTCCCCCGACTGCCTCCAGAGAGGGACAGTTGGGTAAGCCCTCAGGGCTGTTGCGCGGGCCTCTCCGAGAAAGGTTCTCAAGATCCAAGATTCCTCGGCCCCCCTCTGCCTCTGGGCAGGTGTCCACTTTGTCGTCCTCTGCCTCTGAAGGACGAGGGGTCCGAAGCGGGACGGGACTGCTGCAATTTCCGGAACCACATCTTCTTTTGTCCCCTCCGATTCCTCGAGAAGGACCATTGTGGATTAGAGAAGCGGATCCCGATGGCAGACAGCGTCTTCCCGTCTTTCTCGCTTTGGACCAGCGTGTCGCGGACAGTCTTGCCAAAAAGCGTAGAACCGGCAAAGAGCGCGTTCGCGAAGGACGCCTTGAAGGGTTCCGCAAAATTGCAAAGGTGGAGCCAGGCATGGCGCCGCAGAGCGATGCCTGCTCCTCTGGCTCTAGCCGCTCCCTCCGTGGCATGGGAGAGTAGCCACATAGATGCGTTAGTAACAGATTTCAGAGTGGCCATGCAAGTCGAGAAGGTGCGTTTGTCCTCGGCCACCATGGACTCCGGGGGGGGCTCCAGCGTATTCCTTAATCAAGTCTCATTGGGAGTCTGATGACATGTGACATATAGTTCAGTGCCCTTACAGAGAAGGTAGCTGAAGCAAACATCCGCTTTCCAATGCGGTCCAACGTCCGAGATTCCTTATCTGGAGGGTGGACCAAGGACCTCTCCTGCGCTAGTCCCTTCTTGGTGGCAGCCGCCACCACCATGGCATCCACTGGAGAACCTTTAGACCATGCCAGCCTATCAGAAGGGGGACTAAGTATCTTGTCTGGCCTTCTGGGAATTGGCTCCACGGTGTCCGGTTCCTTCCAAGCCCTGGTGGTAATTAAGTCTACCAGGTGGTCAGCCGGGGGGGGACACCCAAGAAGTAGACGGGCCTGCATCAAACGCATCCAGGAACACAGACTCATCCGAGGAAGGTTTTTGGGCAGATCACCCTCCTCTGATTCGCAACATCTCCATGATGTCTCCAAAGGAGACATACTCAGGGGGTGACCTTGGGGAACCTTCCCCTTCCTCCAAGTCTGTGTCCACTGTGAGGGACTCAGGGGAGTCAGGTGCCTCCTTTTGCACTTCCGTTTGTGAGGAACCTCCTCGGTGGGGCTATCCGAGGAGGGCTCACCCTGGTGTCTTGTTCCTCTAAGGGAACCAACTGGAGCACCGATGCAGGCTGTCCCTGTGGCCGGATGACGGAGGACAGGCCCAAATGCGCAGGGGTGATGGATGGATCCGCAGCCCGGACCGGGGATCTGGAAGTCCTCGAAAGCACCCTCTCCACTACATCAAATGCCGAGGGCGAACCACTCTCCCCTGGCTCCGAGAGCAGCACCCTTGGCTCCGATGCAGGGATCGGCGTTGGAGCTGAAGTGGTTGGACCCGAGAGGGAAGTGTACTCTGACCTAAATGGCTCCAAAGACACAGTTCCCCCCACGGATCCGACGCTCGGCTCTCGGCCCCAAGAGCTAGTATCCGACATGCTCAAGGGCATAGTCGACGTTGAAGTAATCAAGAGTGCATGCGCCGACGGCTCCCCTTGTCCGAAACAGCACGGATCCGAAGACTCCGAAACCCTAAACCGGGTAGGAGAAGGAGCAATCGGGGTAAAGAAAGGGGCCTAGCTCCCCCTGGAGGGGGGGAAGCTGGAGCACCCCCATCTGCATTTGAGCCTGCAGGAAACGACGCATCATCCGGTCCAAATCAGCATCGGTCAAGCTTCTGGTGGATCTGGAGGAGGTCGTAGAGGTGGGCCTGGAGGGCCGCCTTGAGGGAGACAGGTACTCCTCTTCCGGCTCCGGGGAAAAGCAAGGAGAACGGAGCCCAGAATGAGGAGAACCAGAGGCCCTCTTAGCGGGACTAGCTACCTTCGCTGGCGGGGCTGAGGGATGAGACTCAGCCCGCTTTTTATGCCTGTGTCGGTCCTTATCTCTCCTCTTCTCTTTAGAAGAGGAAGAAGAGTCCCCCTCACCCTCAGAAGCAGAGGGAGTTTGAGTCCCCAACAAGGGAGGGGGATTGGAAGGCACGGAAGCCACAGCCGCGACCGGTGCCTTAGAGGGAGAGGAGGAAGAAGAATCCGGGGGCAACAATCCCACCAGGATTAGCTTGTTCCTCCTATACCTGATAGCCCGGGGTTTGAAAGCCACACAAACCTGGCAGCTGGTGGATAAATGGGCCACCCTCAGGCAAATAACGCACTGAGTGTGGCCATCGGCTGGGGACAGCTTATGACCACACTCAGTGCATTTAGAAAAAATGGCTTTAGGCCCTTCAGCCATCACACCACACACTCACGCACTAGGGGAGGGAATTGAAAACAAATTTGAAGTAAATTTACCACAAAAAAATTACACTAAATATACTAATCGATAAAGGGGGCTAAACAATACACACACAACAAAAAAATTTAGAAAAAACAATTTTAAAAGGTTTTTATAAAACTGGAAATTTTTCACCCACGCCCAAGAGCTCGTCTCTAGAAGCTGCTATAAGCCGCAGCAAACTAGATCCGAGGATGGGGGATGTGTAGCAGGGGATTATGGGTAAAGGGTGGAGCTAGGAGCTCGGATCTTTTAGCTAGGTAAAGCTGTCGGCTCGGATCCGAGGACGGATCCGATACCCACAGGTTGCAGACCAAATGAAGTTAACTACTTCAGATCGAAAAATCCACTTCAAGAAGGTCTTACACAGACGAGAAGATATAATAGGAATTCTGTCTGAACCATCATGGAAACTGGAGAATGGCAGCTAGATGCACCCGAATCATGGATGCAGAAGTCCCGTTAAGGAAAAGATCGGTCAGGTATTGAAGAACCGTAGCTACTGGAACAGAGACAGCTCTTGTGCCCACAAGGAAAAATATTTCCACTTGTCTTTATTAAAATTTCTGGTAGAAGAGAGTGATTTAAGCCTGGCTACTAACGGAAGTGGAGCAACCAAGCTGCCAGTATGACTGTGGTCAGATTTGGAGATGACAACCCTTGGGGGTGAGAAATGAGATCCTGACGGAAGTCCAGGATCGAAGGAGGTCGGAGCAGGTGTGGCTGAAGGAAGGGGAACCAAACCTGTCGAGGCCAGAACGGAGCAATGAGAATCATTCTGCTTCTCAACAGAGTAGCTTTCCTTAAGACCAAGGGTATCAAGGGGATGGGAGGAAAAGCGTACAGGAGACCTGTGGGCTAATCGTGAGTCAGAGCATCTCTCGGGGACTCCCCGTGTGGAGGAAAGAGGGCAAAGTAGCTGCTGCACTTCGTATTGGAGGGGGAGGCAAACAGATTGCAGCAAGGCCGGCCCCAGTGGCTGAAAATTTCCTCTGCCACTCTCGGGTTGAGAGACCACTCGTGAGGAAGCAGGATGCATCTGCTCAGCCTGTCCGCAATCATGTTGGAACTCTCCGGGATGTGTGTAGCAATCAGGAAAGGGTTGGAAGCTATCACCCACTGCCAAATTCTCATAGCTTCGCGGCAAAGGGGTTAAGATCTGGTCCCTCTCTGCTTGTTGATGTACCGGACCACAGACATGTTGGACTGGATAGCAATTGGTCTGAGAGGAAGAAGAGAATGGAGAGCTTGTTAACACCAGTAACACAGCTCTGAGCTCTAGAACATTGATATGCAAGTCGATTTCTAGAGGAGACCACGTGCCTTGAACAGATTTTCCCTGAAAGTGGCCCCCCCACCCTATTAGGGAAGCATGCATAGTCACCGTGGTGTTGGGCTGAAGAGGTTGAAAGGGGCGACACTGAAGACTTTTGTCCATCCTCATCCACCAGAGGAAATCCTGTTTGCAGAGATCGGTGATGAGGATTAGTGCGTTCAAGGGATGATGACTGTGTATCCATTGAGTTTGAAGAAGCCACTGTAACAGGCGCATATGAAGTCTGGCCAACGGAACAATGGGAATGGCTGCCGCCATGGAACCCAGAGCCTGCAGAACTTCCCTTGCAGGCACCTTCCTGCGGTCGAGTATCACTTGCACTTGTGTTCTCAGTCTTAAGAGCCTGTGATAAGGAAGAGATATTAGGCTGAGCTGAGTGTTGAACATGGCCCCTATGAATTCCAGTCTCTGTGAGGGCTGAAGGTTTGATTTTTCCCAACTGATAGTAATGTCCAGACACTTCACCAGAGACACAGTGTAGCAAAGGGCCCTGGTCAGTAGACGCTCGGTGGGGGCGGAGAGGAGCCCAATGTCCAGATAAGGAAACAACTGGAATCCGTGAAGTCTCAAATGAGCTGTCACCACTGCTAGACATTTTGTGAACACTCTGGGGGCCGTCGAGAGACCGAAAGGCAGGGCTCTGAATTGAAAATGATTGGCTCCCAGCCGGAAGCGCAGAAGTATCCAGGAGCATTTGTCCATTTTGATGTGGTAATACGCATCCCAGAGATCTACAGAGCACATCCACACACTCTCCCAAAGGAATGGATTGAATAGTGACCATGCGGAACTTGGTCTGTATGACTGACTCATTCAAACGACTGAGATCCAGGATGGGCCTCCAGTTCCCGTTCATTTTTGGCACCAAAAAGAGTCTGGAGTAGAACCCTAATCCGCATTGATCTGGGGAGACCTGTTGGATGACTCGCTTTAGGAGAAGCTTCTTGATTTCGGAAGCTGCCTCCTCCCTTTGACTGGGTGGTACGCTGGGAAGGGAGAATTGAAATCTGGGAAAGGATTTGAGGGGAATGTGATAGCCTCTGGTGATAATTCTCTGCACCCATAGATCGTCGGTAATGGAGGACCAGGCTGTTTAATGCAGAGAGAAACGCGCACCAACTGCTTCCAGAGGAAAGCAATCAGGCGCTTCAGGAGTGCTGATAGGGTCTACCTGAGAAAGAATCTCTGGAGCCCTGATTGCGGTAACCCCTTATCCCCCTAAAGGGGCGTCTTCTACCATCGGACCACCCCCTGCCTCTGGAGGAGTCCTCGCCACGTGCGTCACGAAAGAAACCTTGCGCCTTCTTGTGCCACAACTTTCCACTCCTCTGGTTCCTGGAGACGAAACACTGAGGTTTGGAGAAGTGCATGCCCATGGCAGACAAGGTCTTTCCGTCCTGCTCGCAGCGGGCCAAAGAATCCTTGACCTTAGAACCAGAGAGCGCGGAGGACTCAATAGGAGCATTCAAATAGGAAGACTTGAAGGAATCCGGTAGGTCAGAAATGCGCATCCAGGCATGATGCCGGACAACCACACCAGCACCTGCTGCTCTAGCTGCTCCTTTGGTTGCGTGGGAGAGTAACCTCATGGAGGAATTCAAAATCACTTCAAGGGTGGCAAGTGGGGAAGCCACTTTGTCACGTGCTCCATCCGACACTTGACCCACGAGGCTACCAGAGAGTTCGGAAATAAGGTCTCTCTGGAGTCTCGTAAAGTGTGCTAGGAAATTCAGGGAACGCACTGTAACGGTCGCTGCAGCAAAAACTCGCTTCCCTAATCTGTCCACTGCCCGGGACTCCCTGTTGAGCAGATGAACAGCAGGACTCTCTTCCGCCAGGTCCTTTTTTGTGGCCACCACCAACACCACAGCGTCTACTGGCAAGCCTTTCGACCAATGGGGTTGATCCTCTAGAGGAGAAAGTACCTTGTCTGATCTCCTGGGGATAGCTTCTACTGAATCCGGACTCTTCCACAGTCTCTGCATGATGAATTTGACCAACTCATCTGCAGGAGGGGTCACCCAGGAAGTAGTGGGCTGGGAGCAGAAAGCTTGTAGGAATACGGATTCCTCTGGGGAAGTGGTGGAAGATTTCCAGTCACCCCACTGACACAAAATCTCCAAGATATCCCCAAAGGAAACATAGTTAGGGGGTGAACTAGGGGAACCTTCCCCATCATCATAATCCATACCCTCAGTAAGGGACTCTTCAGGTGAGTCCATGTGCTTTCTTTTGTACACCCTCTTCCGTGGGGGCTCTTCAGTGGAGGATGTCCAAAGAGGCTTCGGAAAGGGGGGTGCTTTGGATCAGTGGTCCCCTGCTGAGGGCTGGCGATGGCTGAGTTAGGGGGAAATCAAAGGCAGCGCTGAAGGAGGGGGATTGCTAGCTGACAGCACCCCTTCCATAATCCAGAAGATGGGCCCACCCGAAGAGGGATGGGAGCCCGAAACCGAAGATGACTGAATCGGAACTGGGGTCACACCCCGCTCCGAATGGCCCACCTCTGAGACTGGAGTTTGAGAAGGGTTTGGTGCGGATATAACTCTCGGATCCGACATGGGAACCGAAAGGACCGTTGGGGCCAGGACTGAGTATTCCACCCCCAAAGGAAGGGGTTGAGTAAGGTGGGATGCTGTTGGAACTGACACCCACCAGAGCTTAGACGCTTCAGGCATCATAGTAGTTGGTGCCGAAGGAAGGGGTCCTGTTGAAAGCAACGGGCAAGGGGGCCTTGAAACTGAAGGATCCCCAGCAGGAAAATACAAAGGAGTCGAAGGAGGAAAAATCCAAACACCCAGAGCGGAACAGGGTCTGGAGATTCCTCTTGCAGTCAGTACCTGATCAATGAGATGAACAATGTCTATTTCGGAAACGCAGCTGGCAGACCTAACCAATATCCCGGAAGGGGATTCAGGCCAGTCCAGAAAGGGACTGTAGGCTTGTCGGGCAAACGGGTCCACAGAAGATGAATACCTGGTCCGTGGTAAGGAACTCAACGGAGCCAAGGAATCTGATTTGAATTGTGTAAACGGTAAGGTCGGCAGCGAAAGTCACAATCAGAGTAGTAGTCAAAATAGGATCAGAGGTCGGAGCTGGTGTCTGTAAAGGTCTAGAACTAGACTGGTCAGAACCGTAGTAATCAGCGGTTCAGTAGTCGTCGGTGCCGAGCCCAGAACAGACCATTCAGACTTCCCAGAAACTGTGCTCGGTGCCGAAATCGGTAGCACCGAGGCAGCGAGCCTTTGCTCAGAGGAAGATCTACAGGCCTTAGATCGATGGGTCTTGCCCCTGTCACCGGCGGGTGAAGAGGGGTCTGAGCAGGGATGCTTCTTGTCCTTGAATGGAGGGGTTGAGACCTCCACAGAAATAGCCTCTGAGAAAGGAGAGGAAAGCAATCCTTTCAGAATCAATTTGTTGCGCCATTCATTTAATGTCCGTTGACTAAAACTCGCACAAGTATGACATGGGGGAGTTGCAGAAAGGTGCGAAACGCCCAAGCAATAAACGCATTTAAAATGCAAGTCACGGTTCAGTAATTTACCACTGCACGATGTGCAGTGTTTAAAACCTGAAGTACCCTTTTTCTCTGACATACTACCACTCACTCAGACAAAAGGAGAGAAAGGCAAGAAAACCAGCAATGGTATGAAGAATTACCACGAGGGAGGTAAAAAGTAAGGAAAGGCAAGAAAATACCAACAGTGGTAAAAAAAGGGAATACCTGTGGGTAGAGCTAGACTATGAGAAAGACACTAGTAGAAAAATTAGTGGAGAAATACACACTTAATACAAGTAAAAAATACTTAGCTGGAAAGCTCGGTGAAAACGCTGCTATATGGCTGCACGGCAAATGAGATCTGGGGTATGAGTTGAAGGGCACTGTAGGTAGTAGCATGGCTCGAGAGTTTGGTGTACGCTAGCTTGGTATTTGGCCGACTCGGTTAGGAGGGTTCAGAACCGTACCCATCAGTGAGGAATGGAAAAAGATTAACAACTTCAGATATTACTGTTATTATTTGTGCTAACTACACATGATGTACTGTAAATGTTGTAACCTGTCACAAAATGTTCAAATCAATACTTGCTTAATACTGTACTAAACACTAGAACACATACTAGCAATACAGAATAAATGTTAATACTGCTCTGTATGAATGTTATTCCACAACAATGCTGCCTTGGTACTCAGATGGTAGCTAAAGGGGTTCCTTGGACCAGGTCACCTACAAGTTTAAATAAATAAATGAGGATAAGTTACAGCGAAGGAAAAACACAGAAAAAATGTGCAAACTCCACAGAGACAGTGACACAATGTCAGGAATGAACTATGAACCCTGGAGCTGAGACACAAAACAATGAGTCACTATGCAGGCCATGATGTTACACAGAGGACTACAGCTCTGACTTGATAATGAGCTGTTTCCTATGCAAAGGGTACAGAATTTGAATCTTTCTACCTTCATTTGCCTACTGTGCAACCCTGAGCAAGTCACTTAACCAGACCGGGTTTTGGGGCAATTGAGAATCTGAGCGAAACTTCATGTTGGGGGGGCTGCTCTAGTCCTGCTCAGCTTATCCACCACTGCATTCTGCCCCAGGTTATCAGTGTTAGTCTCCTATGTCCTTGTTGATAATTTCCATGGTTTTGTAAATAAGATTAATCAGACTAATGGGTCTGTAGTTTCCAGGATCTGTTGAAGGCCCTGATTTATGATGAGGGATGACCATCACAGTTCTCCATTCTCGTGGCACAAAGCCTGTTTTAAGACTATAGTTAAATAGTGACCACAGGGGTCCTAAAATGTCGTATTTCAGACTGCTCTGCAGGCATCCTGGAATCTCATCAGGACCCACTGAAGCAATGTTCTTGGCTTTAGTGAGTGCAACCAGTACATGCTACCTAGTCATAGTTGGGAGGTTATGTCTGAGGGTACTTCTTGGGGGAAAAAGTACAGTTTTGTACCTACCATAAATGTAGATGTCCGATAGGTGTGCATCTGCAGTCATAACAAATGGGTTGTCCTGCCTCAGGCAGCCCTTCGGTCGGCCGGATTCCAAAGTCTGGGTCTGGCCTCGGCTGATGTCGCATCTTCCCCGACGTCACAGCTGCTGGGGTATAAAGGCATCAGCCGACACCATTTTCCTCAGTGTTTCTTGCCCCAGATGCCAGGTGCCCTCTAGGAAGGCTAAATTTGGATAAAAATTGAAAATTCCAAACAGAGTAAAACAATATATATATATATATATATATATATATATATATATATACATACAAACAAATACACCATAATAGATTCCCCCAGCTAGCTGAAAGAGGGGTAAGCACCCTAGGAATACCACAGAGGGGAAGGCTTCTGGGTAATCCTGACTGCAGATGCATACCTATCGGACATCTACATTTATGGTAGGTACAAAACTGTACTATGTCCTTCAAGGATGCATCTGCAGTCATAACAAATGGGTAGAATACCACAGCCAAACTGGGGGAGGAGGTACTAAGATAAGGATGGTGTAGTTATGATCCCCTGTAAAACTGCAGTTGCAAAACCTGCTCGGGATCTGGAGTATAAAGGTAGATTGTAATGCTTGGCAAATGTATGCACGGAGCTCCAAGTAGCAGCTTCTAAAATGTCTTTGGTAGCCACCCCTCGTAGGAAAGCTGTAGTGGTGGCTGTGGCTCTTGTGGAGTGAGGCCTGATATTTTCAGGAGCTGTCTTTCCATGAAAAGAGTAGCAGAAATGAATGCAATTTCCTATCCATTTAGAGATTGTCTGTTTGGAAAAGAAGTTGGTCAGTTTTTCTGCTGGTTTTAGTTCTGTCCAGATAGTAGCGTAGTTGTCTGTGTACATCCAAGGTGTGCAGTAGTTTTCCCCCCCTGTTCTGTGGGTTAGGGAAGAACATAGGCAAATGAATAGCTTGGTTCAAGGATACCCTGGATACCACCTTTGGCATGAAAGTAGGATTGGTTCTCAGAGACACTCTATCCTGGTGAAAAATAAGGAAAGGCTGCACTGCCATTAGCGCCTGTAACTCGGATACTCTTCTTGCTGAAGTGATTGCTAGAAGGAAAGCAGTTTTCCAAGATAAGAACTGTAAGTCTGCTGATGCTGCTGGTTCAAAGGGAGGTAGTGTTAATTTTTCCAGCACAAAATTGAGATCCCATGCAGGAAGAGGGGGTTTTCTTGGAGGTTTTACATTTTTGATCCCTCTTAAAAATTGTCTGAGGAGAGGGTGAGAGAAGATATGAGGATCCATGTTGTATTCTGCTGAAATTGCTGAAGCATGAAT
This sequence comes from Protopterus annectens, assembly GCF_019279795.1. Taxonomy (NCBI): domain Eukaryota; kingdom Metazoa; phylum Chordata; order Ceratodontiformes; family Protopteridae; genus Protopterus; species Protopterus annectens. The sequence goes on along the minus strand of NC_056750.1, from coordinate 605,365,812 downwards.
CTTAATGGAAGAACAGGACAGGCCATTGTGGAACAGTTCTGCTAAGTATTCTAGGATGTGTGCTAGGTTTGCCAGTGTGACATTTGTACCCTTTGAAGCGCTCCAAATGAGGAATCTCTTCCATTTAGCTGAGTATGTTTTTCTTGTGGAGGGTCTACGAGCCTCCAGGATTATGTCCTTGACTCTTTGAGATAAGACAGTTTGGTTTTGTTTGAGGCAATTTTCCAGGCAGTCAGCTGCGGTGTTTTCAAGTTTGGATGCAGTGTCTTGAAGTTGTTCTGCGTTAGAAGTAGAGGCCATAGGGGTAGAGTCCATGAGTTCGTCCGAGACATGCTTCTCAGCAGCAGATACCAGTGCTGCCTTGGCCAGTCTGGAGCTATCAGTATCACATTTGGCTGTTCCTCTCTGATCTTCAGTAGTACTCTGTACATCAATGGAAGTGGTGGAAAAGCATACACTGCTAGGGCATTCCAGTTGAAAGAGAGGGAGTCCACCTTCCAGGCTTGTGGGTGGTATACTCTTGAGCAGAATTTCTTTAGTTGGTTGTTGAGTGGGGAGGCGAACAGGTCTATCTCTGGCATTCCCCATTTGTTTGTTATGATTTTGAAGATGTCTGGATGCAGCATCCATTCGTGAGCATCCGTGGTAGTTCTGCTTAAGCTGTCTGCTAGTGAATTCTCTTTTCCTGGTACGAATTTGGCCTGCAGTTGGATGTTGAGATCCAGGGCTAGGTTCCACAGATCCATTGCCATCCGGCATAGAGGGTAGGAATGCGTGCCTCCCTGTTTGTTTATGTACCACATGACTGTGGTATTGTCTGTCCTTATCAGCAGATGACCTTGCTGGAGGAATGATTTGTATGCCTCGATTGCATGTTTCACTGCCAGCATCTCCTTTAGGTTTATGTGCAAATTCAGGTGGTCTTGAGTCCATAGACCTTGGATGCACTTGTCTTCCATGTGTGATCCCCATCCTCGGTCTGAGGCGTCCGTGGTGATGGTTTGCCTTGGATGTGGTTTGGTGAAAGGCAACCCTCTGTTGGACTGGCAGGCCTGAGCCCACCACAGGAATTCCTTTTTCAGGCATGGAATGATTGGAATCATGGTTTCTAGACTGTACCTGTGTTGAGACCATACATTCCTTAGGTACCATTGTAATTTCCTCATATGCAGCCTGGCATGTGGGATCAAGATTATGCAAGATGCCATGTAACCCAGGGCCTGCAGGACTTTCCTTGCAGTGAGCTGAGTTTGTCTTGTCAAAGCCATGAAGTAGACTGGTAGTTGCTTTTGTTTTTCTTCTGTGAGAAAAGCCATCTGAGTTATTGTGTCCAGATCCGCACCCAAAAAGGTTATCCTTTGGGATGGCACTAGTCTTGACTTCTGGATGTTGACTGTGTTTCCCAAGGCCTGTAACAGGTGTATGACATAGGCCAAATCCTTTGTAAGTCTTGTCCTGTTCTCCGCTTGTATTAGGCAGTCGTCCAGGTATGGGTAGATTTGAATTCCCTGTAGCCTGCAATGTGCAATTACTGATGCCAGGCATTTCGTGAATACTCTGGGCGCAGTAGAAAAGCCAAATGGCAATGCTGAGAATTGATAATGCTCTGATCCTGCAAGAAATCTGAGGTGTCTTCTGCAATCTGGTCGTATAGGGACGTGCAGGTATGCCTCCTTGAGACCTAGAGTCACCAGCCAAGACTCCTTGCCCAACATGGGAAGAAGTTGCTGTAGGGTCAGCATTTTGAATTTTGGCACAATGAGATATGTGTTTAGTGCGGCCAAGTCGAGAATAGGCCTCCATTGGATTTCTTTTCTTGGTACAAGGAATAGTCTGGAGTAAAACCCTTGGCCTTGTTCCGTAGATGGTACCCTTTCTATTGCTTTCATCTGAAGTAAATTGTTGATTTGTCTTAAAGCCTCTGGCTTCTGGTTTGGTGGAAGGTTTGGCATTCCGCTCCTTCTTGGTAAAGTGTGGAAATGAAACCTGTATCCTCTGTCTATTGTTTGCAATGTCCATTTGTCTTTTGTAATGCAATGCCAGTTGTTTGAGAATAAAGCCAATTTTCCGCCCAAGGGTGCTTCCAGTTGTTCCCTTGTAGGCGGAGTCAGAGTCAAGTCATTGTGTTTGTCCTGTGGAAGTGGATGTAGTTGCAGCTGTGGCAGTACTCCTCTGGTTGGCAGGTTGCCACTGGCGACCCCTGTAGGCACCTTTTGATTGATCTCTGCCTCTTGGGTGTCTATTCCTGCCCCTCTGTGCTTTGGAGTTGTCTGGAAAGGACCAATTCTTTGAAGGCCAGTTTCTGCTGAACCTCAGAGGTTGGACCTGCAGAAAATCCTTAACTGTTTGCACAGATTTTGCTTTTTCTTCCACTTTCTTTAGAATCTCCTGTGCAGGGGAGCCAAATAAACTTTGTTTCTCCATTGGAGCATCTAGGAGTTTAGCCTTGACATGGTCCGGCAAGGATTGTTCTTTTAGCCAGGCATGTCTACGAATTACTGCCCCAGTCATAGCTGATCTAAATGAAGCTTCCAGTGCATCATAGCCACATTTTAAAAAGTGATTACTGACCTGCTGAGAATTGTGTACCAAATCCTGAAGGGCCTTACGGTCTAAAGGTTCAGGAGAAGAAAGCTTTTTATTCAGCTGGTCTAACAAATATTCCTGGTACTGTATCATATGGAATTGACAGTTTAAAGCTCTAGCAGAAAGAGTAGCAGATGTATAAACCTTTTTCCCCCATCTCTCTAATGCTCTTGACTCCCTTTCAGAGGGTAGTGGGTTTTTGGCAGTGGCAGCTGCAACACCTTTCGGGCCCTGAGAAATAGTTTCTGGGTCTGCAGCATGGGCCTTATACAAGTGGAAGTGGGAATCCGGAACCCTGTAGTATCTGTCAGGTTTGGCAGGGGCCGGAGGAAGTGAATCAGGGGCAGAGCTGACATCATTATATGCATCATCAACTACAGTTAGCACAGGTGGTATGGCTAAAGGCCTATGCTGTGGCAAGTGTAAGAAAGTCCTTAGTCTTTTTCTAGAATCAGAGAAATCCTGACCCTGCCATTGAAAGTGTTCCCTCATAGAGTGTAAAGTTTCCCCAAAGGAAAATTCCTCTGGAGGGGAAGCAGAAGGGACAGAGTCTTCTGCATCAGAGTCCTCATAAGGTGAGTATGGCCCTTCGTGATGGTCTGACAAATCAGATCCATCCGAGGAGTAGTCAGAGGAGAGAGGTTCAGGGGGTTCAGTCCTGGGCCTTTTGTCAGGAGGAGGTTGGGAGGCCCTGTCTGGGTGAGGTTGGGAACCCCTAATCAGAGAAATAAGGTCCTCAGCAAGACTGAGAATCTGGGTACTTGAGGAAGGTCTCTGACAGGTTGATTTTGCAGGTAAAGCTTTAGTAATTTTAGCTGCTTTAGCCCTGGAGAAAGCCTTAATAGACATAGAAGCAGGGGGCCTAGCTGCCCCACGTGCAGGAGTGGAAATGTCTAACGGAATGGTGTTGGACAATTCTCGTGCGCTTGCTTCTTCGGTAGGGATTTCTGTAGCCGACTTGGCCGGGGCCTCTCTGGCCTCGGTTGTCGGAGGTATGATTTTGGCAGAAGGAAGAACCGAGGCCTCGGTTTCAGCCGAAACAGAGACACTCGTGGTAGGCCTAACCGTGGTTTCAGCCGAAACCGCGGGCCGCGAGTGTCGGTCCTTTTCCTTGCGTTTTTTGGCTAAATGCATAGTCGGAGTCTCCGACGGCATTTTATATGCAAAAGCGGATCCAAAAAACTCTTCTGCAAACTCCGACCGATGTCTAAGAGTCCGTCGGTTGAAGGAGGCACAGGCTAAACAGGCTGATACGTCATGGTCTGGGCCTAAGCAAGGAAGGCAGTAGGAATGGAAATCCTTATGAGGTATTTGTTTCCCACAAGTTAAACAATTATTTACTTTGTCTGACATCGGCTGAGGCAAGAAAGAGTCCCCAACGGGGTACTTAGCTTTTTAGAAGTCTTCGGTAGCTGAATCTCTGGATCTGACTGACCGGCACTTGCGAACAGCTTCTGCTTCGGGCACCGCGCGGCAAGAAAGACTAAGGAAAATGACGTCGGCTGATGCCTTTATACCCCAACAGCTGTGACGTCGGGGAAGATGCGACATCAGCCGAGGCCAGACCCAGACTTTGGAATCCGGCCGACCGAAGGGCTGCCTGAGGCAGGACAACCCATTTGTTATGACTACAGATGCATCCTTGAAGGACATCTGGGGGTTATAGAGTAAAGCTGGAAATGGATTTGTCCACAAGTTTACTGTATTGCTAGGCTCACTGAATGTGTAACCACTAACCATCAGTTCACTACATTGCTGGGTGCTGCTCTTGAGGTGTATGAGATAGCCGAGGAAGGCCTTACGGTTATCTTTCACCTAGGAGGCTCTTAACCTCAAAGCTGGATTTGTTTGACCTAATTAACCCTCTTAGTTGCCGATTTAGTTTGAAGAGAGACATTTTATCTTTATGGGAATTACCCTTCCTGATTTGTCTTAATTTTTTTTCCTTTTGTTGTACATTCTGTTTAATTTGGGATACCGTCAGGGTAGTTTGTTTCTGAGGCTGGTTCTGGGCTTACTTCTGGTAGGTACAGCAGTCTGAAGCAAAAATAAGAACAACCAACACACTAATAAATCCACAAAATTATGCCAAGTACTGAAAGTTCCCCACAAACTGAATACCCATTCTCTGAGTTAAGAACTTATTTCAAATTCCAGATTGATAAAATTTTGCCTTTTGAAAGATGAGAGCGCTTATCTGAAATCTGAAATAAAACACTTAACTCGGAGAACAGTTATTCAGTTTGTAGGGAACTTTCAGTACTTGGCATAATTTTGTGGACTTGTTATGTACAGCAGTCTCTATGCAGTCACTGACATGGCTGTACAAAGTTTTGGAGACCAGTTCAACATGGGCTGCAGTGTTCTCAGCATTTGGAGGAGCCTTACATTTTGACAAATCATCACTTAATAAAAGGAAAATTGCCTTGGAATAGTTCCTAATTGTTACTGGTTTTATTGTGATTATAGGGTTGATTTTCATTTTAAAAGGAGACAGCTTTAATGTCGCACCTTACTAGGGAGAACGAGACATTGACAGGATGCAGCATTCTCCCATATTTGTAAGCATGAGGCCAGTATGTTAGAGCCTCTAGTAGTAGTACTTACTATTTGGGCAAAGATATTTGTATTTATAAACTCCAGGAAGCTCTGTGCCTGTTGATTTAAGGCTGTGTAGGATTCCCAGTCTACACAGGGGAAATTAAAGTCTCCCATGAGTAGAGTGTTAGGTTAGAGAGTAAGGGTCTCCAGTAGGTCCAAGTATGCATTGTGAGCTTTCTGGGACATTGAGGGTGACCTATAGCTGACTAGGATATGGTACAGGACTTTGTCTATGGTAATCTGCATATGGCTGAACTCCGGCATGTCATTCTATTTTACCACCCTAGAGGTATGCTTTCTATTGATGTATATAGTGACACCTCCACCTTTAGCCCTTGCCTGTGCAGCTACAGGTCTAAAAGTGTGTAAGACTGTGTGTGCACTGCCGGGGTAATCTCTGCCATTTTAAATCATGTCTCAGTAACTGTACAGACGTCTTGATTCTCAAGTGTAAGGAGGCTTTGGAGAGAGTATAGTCTTTTTTTTCTTTTTTCTTAAGTACAGGGACAAGTGCATACCATCCTTGGCAAAGTAGAATGGTCTGTTAACTATGTCCTACCAAGCTGACAAATACTGGAACCCCTTATGACACCAAAAAAACAGCCGGTTACTAAAATCAATTTCTTTGCTCAAATTGTGGCATCATCCTTGGTATTGATAATATACTGCTCACTGCTAGGGCACATACAAGCCTGAGACAGTCTGAGAGCTCCACAATCTCTCTCTTCATATAGTCCAGGGAGGTATGTCTCAAGTCATTTACACCTACATGGACTGTGATGGAACCATACTGGTACCTGTGGAGTAATGACTGGAGTGTGTGCATGACCTGGTGGATCCTGGCTCCAGACAAGCAACAACCATTATCTTCTCTTTGTTCAGCATGGTTAGAGGGGCATCAGTATGTCTTAAGAGTTGAGTCCCCTATGACAACAGCCCTGGGGAATGTGCTTGCTTTCCTTAGGGGCTTAGTGTTTGGGGCTCCAATGAGAGTGATTGTATGTGTGGTGTTAGGTGTTGTTTTCTTCTGAGTGCCTTTGGACTTGCTAAGGCACAGCTCTGCCAACAGGAAGTCTAGGTAGTCTATATGCGTGTTGTGTGCTATGTCAGAGAAGTGTTATGTGCATGGTTTCAACAACCTGATTTGCGCTTGTATGCGAAAGTTTTGCTTCCCGTGTCATTGCATAAGTACACCTCTCACACACTGTGTCTGTTTCTTTAAGGATAACATGGTTGTCGGTAAACATAAGACAATTGCTACAATTGCTACATTATCTAAAGATGCCCATATCCACCAAGTTGGCTACAGAGAGGTTCAGAAATTGCATATCCATGCTCTCTAGTCCTTTAATTGGTGAGTTACAAAGGGGTGGTGTACTGGGGCTAGACAGGCTATTAAAGGGTGCTTTGTTGGTGCTGACTAACAAGTGTCCTTTACTCAGGTAGATTAAACTAAACAGTACTAAATTCTACTAACTTTAATATTTACACAATGCTGAATTCTACTAAATCTGTAGATACTGCCACTCGACGCCCAACAAGCTTTTCTACGCTAGTCAGCACACAAGGTATTGGCTCTATAGTTACTGCTTTACAGGGTACCGTTCTTTAGGGGAAAACTTGCTTTCTAGGTATTTGCTATTGTATAGGGCACTAACAGCCACTAAGAGATGAGCACCTCTGCACAAACACTGGAATTTCTAGCAGTACAGAAAAAACAGAAAACTTAACTAATGAGCATTCTGGCCCGTAAAACAACTACTCTATGAGCCATTTTGTGTGTTTCCCAATTAAGATATAGCAGGCAAACATCTCCTGCCACAAGATGAACAAACCCAGTCTTCCTAATGTGAAAACACCGTAGAAGAGACTCACAAGTGCAAAACTAATACAAAACAGTTGAACAATTAGCTAGAAATCTCTTGCTGAAGGCAATTTCAAGACGGTCTTACAGCAGTTAACTATGGGAGGAAGAGCTTTTTTTTTTTTAAAAACAAAAATACAATGAAATGCACAAATAAAAGCAGGAAACAGTAATAACAAACAAGTGTGATTTAGCAATCAAAAGTACATAGCTTTGCATGGCTGGCACTGGATACAAGTAAAACACTTTCAGAACACAGGCTAGGAAGCCAAGCTTTGCAAGGTCTGGGAAAATGTCCAGGAGAGACTACGTAGTAAAGGAGGCTTACCAAGAACTATACTAGTTTGCTGGGTGAGCATTCAGTATCATGGATCTATGGAAAGCAATGGGTAGAAAGAGTACTTAAACAGCTTATACAACAGACAATAGAAACGCACTGGAAGTAGTATTACCATAAAGGGCAGTGGCCAGAGACACAGCCTTATAAAGCCACCACAGAAAAAGGGTGGTAGGGTTGGGAGAAAATTCAAGGAAGAAGCAGGCTAGCTCAAGAGGGACCCAGTCAAATAAAGCTAATATTGAAGCTCTTTCAGAAAATTTAGCTTAATGTTTCAGTGGGGATGGGGCAGATGCAAAGAAAAATGGAACAGGAGACATTACAATACAACTTTAAGCACGTAAATGATAAGCAAAATACAAAACTGCAAAACCATAACATCAACACTGCAAAGGCAATGCTGCACATTATGATGGATGTGTTTATGAGACACCGTAAGACGACTATTCTTTTGGATGGAATGAGAGATGATTTTTCTAGGTTCAGTTGAAATCCTAGACTGAGGAACAACTTTTACCAAGTGAATAGAGATTCTAGACAGGCTGAAGACACTTCTGCAAATATAAGAGAGTCATCCAAGTAAGGAAAAAATGCATACTCCCTGCAACCTGCAATGAGTTACTACAGGGACTAGACACTTTGTAAATACTCTCAGAGCTGTAGATGATCCAAAAGGTAAAACAGAAAACTGAAAATGTGAATCAGACACAGGAAATCTTAAAAAGCATCTCAATTTTTTTAAAAATGGGAATGTGACGATAGTAATTCTGGATCCCAAACATACCCAAGAAACGATGAAGAAGAATGAATGGTAAGAGGGCCTGAAGAGAAAGCAACATGAACTTTTTTAATTTTTATGTGAAGATTAAGATATCAAACATCCAAAACAGGTCTCCAAATTCCTTCCTTTTTGGAGAAGAGTTGACAAGTGAGGATGGACAACAGATCCCTTGTCTTGTGTGAGAAGGTCCACCAGGTACGGTAACTTGTGGGGAATGCCCCTAAGCAAGTGAAAGAGAAGGGAAACCCATGCTGTCAGGGCTAATATGGTGTCCATAGCAAGATTTTGGGAGAGTCCTGTCTGATCTTGTGCAAGACACACGGTAACAGAGAAAGGGGTGGAAAGGCATACAGAAACACCTCCTTCCAAGGAAAAGACTGGGCTTCCACTTACTGAGCCAGAGGACTTGTGACTCTGGAACAGAACAGAGGAAATCATCTATTCAGAGGGAAGGCAAAAGGATCTACCTGAGGAATACCCCCATGGACAGACAATGTCTAAGAACCCATCTCTACGAAGCATCCATTCATGAGCTTGTGTACTGCACCTGCTCACAGGGTCTGCCACTAGACTGTGTTCTAAGGAATGTAAACATCCTGAAGAGTCACTTGATACTGGACAGCTAGATCCCAGACCTGAACAGCTAGTCTGCAAAGAAGGTAGACCCCCCCCCCCCAACTTGTTGACATACTACTGTGAAAATTTTGAGAAACCTGGGATGAAAGAGGGAATGAAAGGCTTGAAGAGCTAGAAGCATAACCATAATCTCCTTTACACTGATGTGGTCTGACCTCTGATGAAGAGGCCAGACACCTTGAAACCTGAGAAAACCAAAGGAGACCCCCCCCCCCCCATCCCATGTCTGAAGGGTCTGTAAAGAACTTTTCAGTCAGGACTAGAGCCTAAGAATGCGCTAGCGAAACATTGTTCTACACATGTAGGGCATGAGTTTTGTTTTAGGGTTCTTCAGCTAGTTCAACCTAGTCAAAGAGGAGGTAACAAGATGCATCAACTTGAAAGGATAGAGTTAGAATGGATCTTTAGGATGAAGGCTCACCAGGAACCAGGTCTCAATCAATATGTTACAATTAAACCTATTCTAGAATTGAGGAAATTGAAATAAGTGAGTAAAGCTAGATGGTTAGGTTTGATTATTCGGATCATTGTTTGGTTATATTTACATTTTTATTAGTCATGCATCATGCACATACATTCATTTATACATATTTGTATACATTTTTTATTATATTTAATTAACACATATGTCTTGTTATCTGGTATCTTTTATATATTTCCATATCTCCTAGATACATAATGTAGTTGAATAGAATAATTATTATATCATGTTCTACATTTTTAAGTACAGGCTAGATGTTAGGCAACTTTATAGTTGTCTTTGTATGTTGTTCCAAAGGGTTTTGTTTATAATATATTAAGTAGGTTGCTATTTGTTGTTTTAGATCTAAATTAAATTTTAATGTGAACATATTAGATGCAATATCACAAAAATGCTGTTAAGCAAGTTGTAACATTATTTAATATATAGGTACTATGACGTTATACAAACTTAAGCACTATGGATGCATTGGTTTTCACGTAATTGATTTGATACTACTGAAATCAATTAACATTTCGTAAAATTTGTGACAAGCTACATCAATTTCATCTGTTTCTACATTCTAAAATTATAGGTTTATATTTTTATATATATTTTTTGATTATAGGTTTAGTTTTGTTAAATAAGTTATGAGATGTTCATTATTTCTGACGATCTAGTTTTGTGTTACGTTTATAATGAATGTGACATTTTTACCTGACTTAAATAGAGTATTTCTAATTAATGATGCATATATATTTTCTCAATTATGTAATTATGTGATTATGCAATGAGTACATAATTAAATCTTGTAGTCTTCACTATATAAGTATGAACAGGTAATACAAGTTATTAGATCTGATGAAGCGTACGATGTAGGTACGCGAAAGCGCTCATCTATTTTACTCTTTGCACTTGGATTAAACATATTTTTTACTACAACTCGTGGCAGTCTGACTTGGTTTCTTGTGATTTCATTCAGGACTAGAGCCTGAAAAGGAAGCCCTCAGTTGAGAAAGGTGATGAATCCACCAATGAAGCTTGAGCTTGAGAGACAGAAGGAAGCAGACTAGGAAGGCCAGAGAGTGGCAATGTTGGAGCCACACAGACTTCAGGTACCACTGTAACTTTCTCATGTGAAGCCTGGCCGAGGGAGCATTGGAATGGCGGAAGCCATAACCCCAAGAATCCTGAGAAAGTCCCTGGTCATGACAGAGGCCAGAGGAAGATGACACTAGAATACAGGGAGTGAGAGACAGCACCTTGTGGCAGCCAGAGATACCAGCATGGGGATGGTCTGGAGCCTGCAACCAAGGAAAATGGGATCCTGAGAAGGGGTCAGATCTGATTTCTGAAAGTTTATGGTGAACCCCAGACTCTGCAACACGGTAGAAGAAAACTGAAGACCATGAAGCAGAGTATCAGGGGAAGAAGCTTGAATGACCAGATTGTACAAGCAAGGAAAGATCTGAACACCTCTCATCCTGTAAAAGGCAATGATAGAAGTGAGGCATTTGGGAAATACCCCTGGGGCAGTAGACAGGTTAACGGGCAAAGTGAAGAATTGAAAATTCAAGGAAGAAACAGAGAAATGTAAACATTTCCTGAAAAGGGGATGGATTTATGAAATGAAGGTAGGCATCCTTGAGACCCAGAGAGACTAGAAAAGCTTGCTGTAGACGAACATGAAATGAAGTCTGAATAGATAACATTTGATAAGCCAAGTTCCACTTAACAATTTGCCTTCCCCTCGGCCATGTTCCCTTATTCCTCTGTCTTTCCCTGTCTCATCAAAATTGGTTGAAGATCACAACAGACACTTATCAGTGGGAGTGGTAAGCACCAGGTGACCTACCATCCATGAGAGGAGTGGTTTCTGGCTCAGAAATTGTAGTTTATTTACCGTTGGGCAGCTTTTTCCATCTCTTTCAACTTCTGGTTTAAAAGGCCGCATTTGCGCTTGCTTCACATCTTTCATGTAACTAGTCTAGTCCAGATACAGACTTGCTGTATCCAAGACTGTATATGTAAGCTTCTGAACCCCCCAAGCCTGCCTGTGTTGGAAGGAAGCCTTCTAGCTTATCAGTTGGAGTGGTAAGCACTAGGTAACCTATCTACCACAATAGGAGTGGTTACTGGCCGAGAAACTGAAATTTATTTGCCGTTTGGGCAGTTTTTTCCATCTCTTTCAACTTCTGGTTTAAAAGCCTACATTTGCACTTGTTTCCCACTTTTCCTGTAACTAGTCTAGTCCAGATACAGATTTGCTGTATCCAGGACTGTTTGTAAGTTTCTGAGCCCCCCCAAACCTTTCTGTATCAGAGGGTAGCCTTCTAGTTTGTCAGTGGGAGTGCTAAGCAATAGGTAGCCTATCTACCACAAGAGGAGTGGTTTCTGGCCAAGAAATTGTAGTTTATTGACCATGTGGGCAGTTTTTCCTTCTCTCTCAACTTCTGGTTTAAAAGCCCACATTTGCGCTTGTTTCCCACCTTTCCTGTAACTAGTCTAGTCCAGATACAGATTTGCTGTATCCAGGACTGTTAGTAGCTTCTGAGTGTTGCCAAAGTCTGCTTTTCAATTTTCCCTTAGGCCTGCTAGTTCTCTCCTCTCCTGCACTTTTACTAGCTTATCAGTCTAGCACTTTACCAGACTTCTTGTAGCAATTATTGTAGCACACAAAAGTGCTATCAGCACTAAACATTCAAGGAAACCGCTCCAGTACTTATTATCAATACCCACCCATCCAGGCATGTCTATAGGTCAGTTCCCTGTGCTTTCTCCCATTAACCTGGTGAACCTGGGCATCCTGAGAATGTAGCAACTGCCTCATGTACACAGACAACCCTCTCCTCTTACCTCCCAACACTCAGACTTGCGAGAGATGCACTTGTATATCCAAAATGGAAGCCACACACTCTCCTGCCAAGACCAGAATAGCTGGTCAAGAGCAGAAAGTCAACACTTGCACCACATGGAACACATAGCCCTCCAGAACATACACCAGCACTGCCTTCACATAAAAACACAAATCACACACCCACTTTTGCAGAGGCTCTCAATAAAAATCTACCCAAACAGCAGAGACCTCCAAGGCAGAAATGCACGCTACCACCACAACACAACACACTAATCACGAGACACATAACTCTCCTAAACAGTGTGCGACTCAACCAAAGCACCTAAGGCTGAACAGCATTCCCAACACACTAGTCACAGGTGACTTGATAGTGAGGCACACTGATGCCCCACTCACTAGGCTGAATAAGGAGAAAGTAACAGTTAGCTGCCTGTCAGGTGCCAGGATCCACCACATAACACACACACTCAGGTCCCTCAACAACAAGTACAAATACGACTCTGTCATTGTACATGTGGGTGTGAATGACCTGAGACATACCTCCCCGGACTACATGAAAAGAGACATGGAGGAGCTCTTGGATTATGTAGCCCAGGTGGGTATGACCCTAGCCCTGAGCAGCATTCTGCCATCACCAGGAATGATACCACAGTACAAGCAGAAAATGACAGATTTCAACAACTGGCTAAGTTTCTGGTGTCATTCTAAGGGGATCCAGTATCCGTTTGCCTGGGATGACATGATTAACAGATCTCGATGCTTTGCCAGAGATGCCCTGCATGTGTCACCCCTGGGCTTCCGGATACTGCCCAAGGCTCTTGCCACCCCATACAGTGCCTTTTTTAGGTGGTGTTCCAAAGACCAAATTACCACCATAACAGCTACAAACAAATGCAATCTGAGGGTCATGCTGCTCAATGCTAGAAGTCTAAATCTGAAAATGCACTTGCTTGAAGCACTCCTTAAAATGGAGAACATCGACATTTGTGCTGTAACAGAGAACTGGTTCAAGGCAGTAGAAAGCACCCCTGCACTACCAGGCTATAACTCATTCCACACTTTTTGGCCCCAGAACTTGGACTGAAGCTCCAAAGGTGGTGGTGTTTCCATATTCATAAAGGATGCGCACACCTCCAGACTGGTAGCCCAACATAACGCACCAGAGATACTTCAGGTACAGCTAACACTGGGTAAGACAGCGATTCAGGTTGTAGCCTGCTATAGGTCCTCAACAATGTCCCAAGACTCTCACTCCACGTTCCTAAGCACACTGGAGAATATTAGGGTCCAACCAAACACTCTCAAACTGGGCAACTTCCACTACCCCTCCATTAACTGGGAAAACTACTCATGTACGAATACACTTGCCCAACATTTCCTGTAATTCATTAATTCAGATGCCCTGGACCAGCTCATTCTTACCCCCACTAGAGGTAGCAACATCCTTGACCTGGTCATTACTAACATGGGTGACCATTGCTCTACACCAATAGTTAACTCCTCCCTGGTTAGAACAGACCACAAACTAATCACCTTGGAAATCCACTTTCCTCCCTCCCCCCACCACCCCTACACAACCCCCCGCAAAGGTAACCACCATGAAAAACTTCTTCAAAACTAACTTTGGGCTCCAAAAAACAGAGATAGATAACTTCATGGCACCCATGCAAATGGAGAATAGTTGCATGACCGCCGAATTATACACCAATGCACCATACAAACACGTACACAAATGCATGGATCTTGCCATACCCAATAGAACCAAGACACTCTCCTCCAAAAAAAGAAAGCCAATCTGGTGGTCCCCTGCCATAAACAAACTCTACAACAGGATGAGGAAACTGATGCAGAATAAGGTGAAGTCCCAAAACTGGAAAAGCTCCCTCATCAGCCTCAACAAAAAGTTGAGATCCCTCATCAAATCCTCTAAAGCTAGCTATGAAAACAGAACTGCAGCAGATTTTAAAGACAACCACAAGGCCTTCTATAGTTATGTAAAGAATCTCCATAGCAATACCCAGATTTGCTCTGAGCTACTGCACAATGGTATCTCCTATACCGAGCCAACAGATATTGCCAATATACTGGCAGACAGATTCAGTGCCATCTTTACCCCTCTCTCCCCCCAAAGAACCAATCACAATACCAGTAGATTGCTAGGCACCCAGTATTACTGCTGCACAGGTTAAAACAGCACTGTCCAAGCCCAAGAATACAGTCTCCATGGGACCTGACAATATCCCTGGCTATGTTCTACATAAACTACAGAGTGAATTGGCACCTCACCTATGTGCCCTGTTCAATCACAGCATCACCTCAGGCTCTGTCCCAACCAAATGGCGCACTGCTATAGTCATCCCTCTCCACAAAGGAGGAGTGACTACAGACCCTGGGAATTATCACCCCATTAGCCTGACGAGTCTGATATGCAAAGCTATGGAACGCATCATCATGGATCTAATAAACAAGGATATAGGGAATCTCCAAACTCTGGATCTCACACAGTTTGGTTTTCTGAAGGGTAGATCATGCCTGCTCAACTTGGTCGACTTCTTTGAGTCAGTCACCAGAGGTGTGGATGAAGGCAAGGTGGTTCATACGGCCTACCTTGATCTGATCAAGGTGTTTCATACCATTCCCCATTCAGGAATCACAGAAAAACTCACCAAGTTAGGCATCAACCCCTATATCACTTGGTGGGTTGCAAGCTGGTTCACAGATAGAACCCATAGTGTAAAAGTAGCGGACTCCAAGTCAGACTACCGACCAGTCATGAGTGGAGTCCCAAAGGGTTCTGTCCTGGGTCCTCTCCTGTTTGGTATCACTTCTCTGAAGTCCAGGCCAACACAAAGGGTCTCTGGCTGACAAAGTTCGCAGACAACTGCAAGTTGGGTGCTAGTATTAACTCCCCAAGTGATGTTGACATCCTACAGAAAGGCCTCACTGAGACAGACGACTGGTGTTAGAACCATGGCCTTAAGCTCAATACCAAAAACTGTGTCGTCATCCCCTTTGGGAAAAACCCGGTTCCCATGAATTACCACATCAATGGTAGTCCACTGAACACAGAAGGCGTTAAGAGATCTGGGAACACAGACTGACAGCAGCCTCTCTTTTGACCACCACATTGCCGCTGTGGTCAGAATGTCCTATGTGGCACATCTCATTATTAAGGGATTTGCATCCAGCAAGAAAGAGGTCAATGTCTCCCTCTACTCTTCCCTCATTAGGCCAATCATTGAGTACAATGCCCCATTTGGCATGTACCTCACTAGACACCTGCAACAACTGGAGAGGCCGCAAAAGTACCTCACAAAGAGGATCCTAGGCCTTAAACACTTGTCCTATATGGACAGACTCAAAAGACTCCAACTATTCTCTCTCATATCGCCTACTTAGAAGCGATCTCTGCTTGACATACAAAGCCATGTCTGATCCAGCTCTGTCAGAAATGCTACATCTAAAGAAATCCCAATCCCTCAGCACCACACGTTCCAGTGACCAAAACCTCATTACCATAATCAACAGAACATGCTGGAGGGGCAGGTTCATAACCCAGAGACTGCCCTTGCTATGGAACAGACTTCCCATATATGTCAAACAGAGCACCTCACTAGCCCTCTATAAGAGAAACCTTGATGAGTGGATGGGAAATAAAAAAATTCACCCCGGGGATCACTTCAGTGGCTCTACTCGACAGAGGCACTAGGAACGATGGTCGGGTGGCACTATGTCAGAGTAATCCTATGGGCTAGGTCTGTAAAGGCTCCAGGGCCAGTAGCCTTGTACACACCTACGAAAGGAATTTGAGAAAGTTATTAAGCCGGGAAAGATCCAGAATTGGCCCCTAAGTGCCCTCCTTTCTGGGAATCAAAAAAGTACAGTTTTGTACCTACCATAAATGTAGATGTCCGATAGGTATGCATCTGCAGTCATCACATATGGGTTGTCCTGCCTCAGGCAGCCCTTCTGTCGGCCGGATTCCAAAGTCTGGGTCCGGCGTCAGCTGATGTCGCACTTTCCCCGACGTCAGAGCGCCTGGGGTATAAAAGCATCAGCCAACGCCATCTTCCTCAGTTTTTCTTGCCCCAGATGCCAGGTGCCCTCTAAGGAAGGCTAAATTTGGAGAGATGCATTTAAAACTCCAAACATGCACAGCAATATAAAAACAAATACACCATAATAGATCACCCCAGCTAGCTATAAGAGGGGTAAGTACCCAAGAAATACCACAGAGGGGAAGGAGGGAGGGTAAACCTGACTGCAGATGCATACCTACCGGACATCTACATTTATGGTAGGTACAAAACTGCACTATGTCCTTCAAGGATGCATCTGCAGTCATCACATATGGGTAGAATACCATAGCCAATCTGGGGGTGGAGGAACTATGTAAAGGATGGTGTAGCTAAAATGCCCTGCAGGACTGCCGTAGCAAAGCCTGCTCTGGATCTGGAATATAAAGGTAAATTGTAATGCTTGGCAAATGTATGCACGGAGCTCCATGTAGCAGCTTCTAAAATGTCCTTGGTAGCCACCCCTCTTAAGACGGCTGTGGAGGTGGCTGTGGCTCTCGTGGAATGAGGTCTAATGTTAGCTTGCACAGTTTTTCCATGAAAGGAGTAACAAAAATGAATGCAATTCACTATCCATTTTGAAATTGTCTGTTTGGAAATTGCTTTTCCTTGTGTACCAGCAGCATATGCTACCAACAGCTGGTCAGTTTTTCTGTAACCTTTAGTTCTGTCCAAGTAGTAGCGCAACTGTCTGTGTATGTCCAGGGTGTGCAGAAGTTTCTCCCCTTTGTTTTGTGGATTTGGAAAGAAGGTAGGCAAGTGAATAGCTTGGTTTAATGAAACCCTGGATACCACCTTTGGCATAAATGTAGGATTGGTTCTCAATGAAACTCTGTCCTGATGAAAAATAAGAAATGGCTGTACTGCCATAAGGGCCTGTAACTCAGATACTCTTCTTGCTGAGGTTATGGCCAGAAGGAAAGCAGTCTTCCAAGACAGGAACTGTAGTTCTGCAGATGCTGCTGGTTCAAAGGGAGGCAGTGTTAGTTTTTCCAACACGAAGTTAAGGTCCCAAGTAGGTAGAGGTGGTTTCCTTGGAGGATTGATGTTTTGATTCCTCTTAGAAACTGTCTTAGGAGAGGATGAGAGAAGACAGGTGGATCAGTATTGTACTCTGCTGAAATTGCTGAAGCATGAATTTTAATGGAAGAGTAAGACAGACCATTGTGGAACATTTCTGCCAAGTATTCCAGGATATGTGCCATGTTCATCACTGTCGCATCTAGGCCCTTTGTGGTGTTCCAAATGTGAAATCTTTTCCATTTTGCTGAATATGCCTTTCTTGTGGAAGGCCGGCAAGCTTCCATAATAATATCTTTCACTCTCTGGGATAGCTTATCCTGAGGAGGAGTCAAGGTATTTTCCAGGCTGTTAGTTGCAAGGTTTTCAGGTTGGAATGCAGAGTTTTGTAATTGTGCTGTGTCAGTAGAAGTGGCCATAGAGGAAGAGGCCATGGTTTTGTGCGTGACATGCTCTTTAACAGTGGGTACCAGTGCTGTCTTGGCCAGTCCGGAGCTATCAGAATCACTTTTGGCTGCTCTGTCCTGATCTTCAGTAAAACCTTGGTCATTAATGGGAGAGGTGGAAATGCATAAACTGAGTTCTCCAGCTGAAAGAGAGGGCGTCCACTTTCCATGCTTGTGGGTGGTATGTCCTTGAGCAGAATTTCTTCAGTTGATGATTGTGGGGGGAGGCAAAAAGATCTATGTCCGGCCTCCCCCATGATTGTGTTATCTGTAGAAAGATGTCCGGGTGCAGCATCCATTCGTGTGCATCCATGATATTTCTGCTTAAGCTGTCCGCCAGTTTATTGTCTTTCCCTGGCACAAACTGGGATTGTAGCTGTATATTGAGCTTCAAGGAAAGTTCCCATAGATTCATTGCCAGCCTGCAAAGAGGATAGGAATGGGTGCCTCCTTGCTTGTTTATGTACCACATAACCGTGGTGTTGTCTGTCCTTATTAGCAGATGGCCTTGATGCAGAAAGGGTTTGAAGGTTTCGACTGCATGCATCACTGCTAGCATTTCCTTTTGGTTTATGTGCATGCGTAGCTCTTTTTGTGACCATAGACCTTGAATGCATCTGCCCTCCAAGTGCGCTCCCCATCCGTGGTCTGAAGCGTCTGTTGTAATGGTTTGGCTGGCTATTGGTTTGCTGAAAGGCAGACCCCTGTTTGACTGGCTTGCTTGAGCCCACCACAGAAATTCCTTTTGAAGGCATGGAATGAGTGGTATCAAAGTTTCCAGGCTGTGACTGTGATGAGTCCATAAACTCCTTAGGTACCATTGTAGTTTCCTCATATGTAGTCTTGCTTGCGGAATCAGAAGGATGCAAGAAGTCATGTAACCCAGGGCCTGCTGGATTTTCCTGGCAGTCAGCTGGGTTTGTCTTGTCAGATTTTTGAAGTAATCTGGTAGTTGACTTTGTTTTTCTTCTGTGAGGAAGGCCATTTGGGTGGTTGTATCTAGATTTGCACCCAGAAAAGTTATTCTTTGGGATGGAACAGTCTTGATTTGTGAAAGTTGACTGTATATCCCAAGGCCTGAAGTAGGTGGATGGCATAATTCAAGTGTTTTACCAAAGTTTGTTGGCTGTCCGCTTGTATAAGGCAGTCGTCCAGATATGGGTATATTTGAATCCCCTGAAGTCTGCAGTGGTCCATTACTGATGCCAGGCATTTCGTGAGTACTCTGGGCGCAGTAGATAAGCCAAAGGGCAATGCTGAGAATTGATAATGCTCTGACCCTGCAAGAAATCTGAGATGTCTTCTGCAACTTTGTCTGATAGGGACATGCAGGTATGCCTCCTTGAGGTCTAGAGTTACCAGCCAAGACCCCTTGCCCAGCATGGGAAGGAGCTGCTGTAGAGTCAGCATTTTGAACTTTGGCACAATGAGATAAGTATTCAGTGCGGACAAGTCGAGAATAGACCTCCATTGCTTTTCTTTTCTTGGAACAAGGAATAGTCTGGAATAAAATCCTTGGCCTTGTACTGAGAGAGGAACCTTTTCTATAGCTTTCATTTGCATTAAGCTGGAAATTTGTTTCAAAGCCTCTGCCCTTTGATTCGGTGGCAGGTCTGGCATGCCTTTTCTTTTTGGTAATGTGTGGAAATGGAACCTGTATCCTTTGTCTATTATTTGTAGTGTCCATTTGTCCCTTGTAATACTGTGCCAATATTCTGAGAATAAATAAAGCTTTCCGCCCAAAGGTGCTTCAAATTGAGCTCTGGTTGGCGGTGTCAAAGTAAAGTCATTGAGCCTGTCCTTGTGCAGCAGTTGAAGGTCCTGCATTACCTCTCTGGTTGGGAGGTTGCCATTGACATCCTCTGTAGGAGCCTCTAGCTTGCCCTCTACCTCTGGCACGCCTGTTCTTGCCTCTCTGAAACCTCTCTGTGTCTGGAAAGGACCAATTCTTGGAAGGCCAATTCCTGCTGAATCTTGGTGGTTGTACTTGGAGAAAATCTTTGACTGCTTGTACGGATTTAGCCTTTTCTTCAAATTTCTTTAGGACCTCCTGAGCCGTGGAGCCAAATAACTTTTGCTTTTCCAGTGGAGCATCCAGCAGCTTTGCTTTAACATGGTCTGGCAGAGATTGTTCCTTCAGCCAAGCATGCCTACGTATGACTGCGCCAGTCATAGCTGACCTACATGAAGCTTCCAATGCATCATAACCACATTGCAAGAAATGGTTGCTAACCTGTTGTGAGTTATATACCAAATCCTGAAGTGACTTGCGGTCTAGGGGGTCAGGTGAAGACAGTTTTTTATGCAATTCATCTAACAAATACTCTTGGTACTGTATCATATGAAATTGACAATTTAATGCCCTCATAGAAAGAGTAGCAGAAGTATACACTTTTTTACCCCATCTCTCTGAAGCTCTGGACTCCCTTTCAGAGGGGAGAGGATTTTTAGCAGTGGCAGCTGCAACCCCTTTAGGGCCCTGGGAAATAGTTTCTGGATCAGCAGAGTGGGCCTTGTAAAGGTAAAGCTGCGAGTCCGGGACCTTGTAGTACCTATCGGGTTTGGCAGGAGCCGGAGGAAGAGAATCAGGGGTTGTGCTAGAGTCAGAGTACACATCATCAATGACATTCAAAACAGGAGGAATAGCTAAAGGTCTATGCTGAGGCAAATGTAAAAAGGTCCTTAATTTTTTCCTGGAATCAGAGAATTCCTGGCCCTGCCATTGGAAATGCTCTCTCATAGTGTGTAGTGTTTCCCCAAAGGAAAACTCTTCAGGAGGGGAGGCCGAGGGAATAGATTCCTCTGCATCAGAATCCTCGTAGGCCAAAAAAACCTCCTCCTGGTGGTCCGAGAGAATAGAGCCATCAGAGGCCTCATCTGAGGAGTGGGGATCAGAGGGCTCAACCCTGGGCCTTTTGTCTGGAGGAGGTTGAGAGCCCCTGTCCGGATGAGGTTGAGAGCCCCTAATTAAGGAGATAAGATCCTCTGCTAAGCTTAGAATCTGTGAACCAGTAGAGGGTCCCTGAGGACTAACCTTGGGAGGCAAAGCTTTTGAGAGTTTAGCAGCTTTAGCCCTGGAAAATGCCTTAAAGGACATGGATGCAGGAGGCCTGGCTGCACCACGTACTGGTGTAGATTTGTCTAAAGGAATGGTGTCGGAAGGTTCCAGGACACCAGTTTCAGTTGGAAATTCAATAACCGACTCAGCCGGGGCCTCCAGGACCGAGGTAGTCGGTTGAGCGGTTTCGGTAACTGGAAGTACCAAGGACTCTGTTTCAGCCGAGACCGAGACACTCGCGGTAGGCCTGGCCGTGGTTTCAGCTGAAACCGCGGCCCGCGTGTGTCGGTCCTTGTCCTTCCATTTCTTAATTAAATGTGAAGTCGGAGTCTCCGACGGCATCTTATACGAAAAACTAGCCCCAAAAAATTCCTCTGCAAACTCCGCCCGACGTCTAAGAGTGCGCCGGTTGAAGGAAGCACAGGCTGAACAGGCCGAGACGTCGTGGTCTGGGCCTAGGCAGGGGAGGCAGTAAGAGTGGAAATCCTTATGAGGTATTTGTTTCCCACAAGTTAAACAATTATTAACTTTATCTGACATCGGCTGAGGCAAGAAAGAGTCCCCAACGGGGTACTTAGCTTTTTGAAGTCTTCGGTAGCTGAATTACAGGAGCTGGCCGACCGGCACTTGCGAACTGCTTCTGCTTCAGGCACCACGCGGCAAGAAAGACTGAGGAAGATGGCGTTGGCTGATGCTTTTATACCCCAGGCGCTCTGACGTCGGAGAAAGTGCGACATCAGCCGACGCCGGACCCAGACTTTGGAAACCGGCCGACCGAAGGGCTGCCTGAGGCAGGACAACCCATATGTGATGACTGCAGATGCATCCTTGAAGGACATCATTCTGGAATAAAAAACCCTCTCTCTCTGGCATGGGCCACAGGCTGAATGGTGCCCTGCAGCAAAAGAGAATGGAGCACCTCTGGGAAAACAGGAAGGATCTTTCCAAGGAGATTGAGGGAAGCCCAAAAAAGAGGAAGGGATTTCCAAACCCTGAAACATCCTTGATTGACAGCAGACATAACCCAGGCGTCTGTTGTGATCTTCAACCAATTCTGAAGAGACAGGAAAAGACAGAGGGATTAGGGACCATGGCCGTGGGGAACGGAAGGCAAATTGTCAAATGGAACTTGGCTTATCAAGAAAAATACATTTCAAAAGGCTTCGTGGGAGGCACATGTCTAGGACCCTCTTTTCTCTCAGGTGGAGGACAAGATTGTGTGCAAACAAAAGCAGATTTGGAAAGGTAATTCCTCTGAAACTTACAAATAAGAGAAACAAAAATATATGTTTCAACTCCTTTAAGGCTTTACCCCCTATCCTGGAGGGACTTAAGTTCAGCAGCATCACCAAAATGATTTTTATCATCGAAAAGAGCATGCAATATTTTGGCCTTAAAGTCATCAGGAAAGGCATTAAGATGAAGTTAAGAGTATCACCTCATAACAGAACCAAATGCAACAGCCCTGGAGAAAGCATCAGCTGCATTTAATAGTGTGATGGGTAGAGTAGTAGGCACTACCTCTTATTGAAGTTAATTCCACCTCTCTGCAAGCATTTTGCTCGCAGTAGCGTTTTTATTAACCATACCTTACAACGCGACTAAAACGCGCTACATATTATTTGGCGCCTTTGTAGTCCTGATACTACTCAAGTTGACTTTTTAACCTTAACAGGATTTAGCCGTGGGTCATCGTAGGCACTACCTCTTATTGAAGTTAATTCCATCACTCTGCAAGCGTTTTGTTCGCAGTAGCGTTTTTATTAACCATACCTTACAACGCGACTAAAACGAGCTACATATTAATTGGCGCCTTTTTAGTCCTGATACTACTCAAGTTGACTTTTTAATGAAACCTTTTATTGTAATAGAATTAATCATTAATGTCTGATAGCTAAGCTAACCAGCGCTTCTATTCTCTTGGCACCAACTAAGCGCAACACATTTACATACAGTTAAATATAGTTGTTCTATCTTCTGATCACCTAAAGCTAACTTAATCTATACTACAGCACATGTACTACTCATATATACATTTCTCCACAAGATTATTGCACGACCAATAAGTCGCTTGTTCTGTATCAGCACTAACTTGTAGGTGGCTTATGTGTAGTGCGACGTAGTATAACACTATTATTTTAAAACAAAACAAATTTACTGCTTAAAATGACTTACTAGCGGTTCTAGCTGTTATAGTAATATGTTCACCTATTCGTTATTGTAATGGGTAGAATTTCAAGCGTCTGCTTTAACTAATTGGGAATTTATATGTTTATATATCTTTCAACTAAGAAGCTCTCCCATACTTAATGCCTCTCTAAGTGTCTAACCCCTCAAGCTAACGTTACAGTCTTTCTTTCAACAGTAGCGTACTGAATGTTGTTGAATGTAATATCCTAAGTACCTGACTCCACTGTAATAACATATGAAACTATGTTTACCTATACTGTTGTTCTTATGTTTTAACTATGAATACTTAGAAACTGCTTTTAGTTATCATTTTACATTGAGAGTGAAACTGTTTACTAGATACCTGTTTAAGTAGAACATTGCTAACTTTTGACAATTGCTCTCTTTTTTACTCTGTTTTGACTTACTATCTTCCTCTCTCTCTGTCCTATTTTAATAGTTTGCTAGGTGGACCCTGTACTACTGACACTATCTGACTCTGCCCTCTGGGAAGACCTGAACTCTGCCTACTAAACCCCATCCCTCATCTTAAAGACATCTTCTAAAACAGACTGTGAAAGTATGTTATTCTTATGTGTGTCATCCATAAACTCTGACCTGTGTATCCTAGTCTAGCTACCTGCCCAGGACTGCCAGCAGCCAATAGCCCCTGTCTTCTCCCCATTCTAATCTAGTCTCCCATTTTATTTTCTCCTCAAAGCTACTACTGTGATTTATAGCTACTGTTTCCTAACTCCTTACCTCTCTTACCTCTTTCTTACCTGCATAACTCTGATACTTATCCCTTTTGGCCACCAGGTGGCATCCCTACTATTACCTAGGTTGCTCCCTTTTGGCTTACCTCTTAACCCTCAAATACCTTTGTTCTGCACCTGTATCCTCTCTCTCACTGCTTCACATTTTCTTTTCTCTTGACCCTGCCTAACCTACCTTCTAGTATATTCTACTGCTACAAACCTGTACATCTTCATAGATTACAGTTCAATACACAGAATATACCTTTATATCTGTTACAAACCTACCTTCTGTTTCCACAGCTCACAGATTGTTTTTTCTGGGCCTCACTACTCTTTTGTGTCTTCCCGCTCCGTTCGCCCTGCGGGCTCACTCCGCTCCCCTCCCTGCCCCCAAATCCCACCCGCCCCTGGCACCTGTACATTTATACCATCATAGGCACACCCCTCTCTCCTAACAACCAATCATATCTTGCACTTGTCTCCACCCCCTTCTGATACTGCCTCCTCCCTTCCCTACCTAACTACCTAACCTACTCTCTGACAATTTGCCTCTATCTAATTATTCTAACTCTATTACTGCAACTCTTATCATGTCTAACAAATACAGACCTTTGCTACTACTAACACTCACTACTCTCACCTCTGCCCATCTTTTAACCTCCTATGAACTACCCCTACCCTTTATACTTACAATCCCATTCAAACAAACCCTGGCAACTCCTCTACCTCTATCCATAAGCTATCTTAATGCCACTTACAAGACCTCCTACCTTCAACCAAAATATCACCGTCTCTCTCACATTAAATACCTTATTCATAGCCTTAAAAAAACATGTTAACTACCACTGTAAACCTCCTCAATTTTACAACCATATACTAATGTCCTCATTAATTGATGGTGACATCCACCCTAATCCTGGCCCTAAACCATCCCCACAATCTTCTAATAGCCACATATTCAGAACAAAACCAACACCATTAACCAAACCCCCCCCAAATCACTATCTATTGCCCAACTAAATATACGTAGCATTTGTAACAAAATACCACTAATTCATGCTCTTCTAGATGTTCAACAGTTTGACATTCTCTGTCTAACTGAAACCTGGCTCAAACCTACAATAAAGGATAATGAAATTACTCCCCCAGGCTACAACATCCTTAGACAAGACCGCTTAAACAAAAAAGGTGGTGGGGTCGTAGTCCTCTATAAAACCGGACTACAAATAAGTAAAGCAAATCTTAACCTTCCATCTGATATAAATGCCGAAATCATTATTTCAAAACTTCACCTCAACCATCACAAAACAATTAATATTATCTGTACTTATCTTCCCCCAGTTAAAAATCCTATTATATTAGAAGACCTGTTAAATTGGCTTTCACTAAACCTCCTACAAGAAACAATACTTTTAGGAGACTTTAATATTGACTGGAACTTATGTAAACATACTAACCCAACCACCCTTATTAACCTACATGGCTTCTCTCAAATCATTAACTCCCCAACAAGAATAAACAAACCTAATAATAAAGAAACCATACTTGACTGGATATTAACAAATAGTCCACAGCAAAAATATACAACAGGAACTCTCCCAGATGACCTCAGTGACCACTCCCTAACATATATTATCAGGCATAAAACAAATGTTGCTATCCCTATCCAAGTCAGAACAGGCCGTAGCAAAAAATCCTTTGACCCCAATCTGTTTCATAATGAACTTATGCAAGTTAACTGGTCACCCCTGAAATCTCTCCCTATAGATGAAGCTGTCACTTACTTTAATAATACTTTTCTAGACATCCTAGAACATCATGCCCCAATGCGTTCTATACGTATGAAACCCAAAACAGCCCAATGGCTCTCAAAAGAAACTAAAAAACTAATCCTTAGCAGGAACAAAGCTTGGGCTAAATGGCAAACCACAAAAAACATAACTGATCACCTAACTTTTAGACAACAAAGAAATGTGACAAAAAAGCCATTCTACAAGATAAAAAGAACTTTTATACACAGCTTCAACATTCATCCCCTAACCAACCACATAAATTTTGGTCCGCTATTAACATGCTGTTATCCCCGGGCAAAGTTGCCACACCAAATCCACTAGGCTCCAACCCTGACGACCCACTACAAACAGCTAATGCTTTTAATACCTTCTTTACTTCAGCCATATTAAAGCTAGCTAGACAACAAAGCCCTGATACCTCCAAACTACAAACCCTAAGCTCCCTTCCCCCTCCATTTCACCTAAAACCTATACCGACCTCTTATATATTGTCCTTGCTTCAAAAACTAAAGCCCACAACCCCCTCAGCTGACAAATTACCAGCAGAATACCTCCAAGTAGGTGCTAAAGCTGTAGCCTACCCCATCTCTATACTGATCAACAGGACCGTAAAAGAAAGTACTATTCCATCACTCTGGAAAATCTCTCATATTATCCCTCTATTCAAAGGAGGTGACTTAACTGAGTATTTCAACTTCCGCCCTGTAGCGCTACTATCTCCTCTCGCAAAAATAATGGAGAAATGCATCCACAAACAGTTACTTAATCACCTACTAAGCCACAATCTCCTAACTAATTGTCAACATGGGTTTCGACCATTCCATAGTACTACCACAGCCTTACTATCCTTTATTGACTCTATTAACAAAAAACGCAACAATAACACTTCTTCTTCTGCATTCTTCGTAGACCTGTCTAAAGCCTTTGACATGGTCAATCATGAACTTCTCCTCCATCGTTTAAAATCCCTCTCTCTAGACAGTCTTGCCTTAAGCTGGTTCGTATCCTATCTGGATAACCGTAAACAGGCAGTACTCTGGGATAACCATCTCTCTGATCTCCTCCCAACTTCTATAGGGGTCCCTCAGGGCTCTATCTTAGGTCCTCTACTATTCTCCATTTTTATAAATGACCCTCATTTAGCCACTCCTCAATTAACTTGCATTCAATATGCAGATGACACAACCATAATCTGCTCAGCCCCAACACAGAATGAGCTGCACACTCTCACACAAAATACCTTCACAACTATAGAGCAATGGTTCTCTAATCATTGTCTCCTCCTCAACCCCAAGAAAACCAAACTCCTGCTCTTTGCACCCACTCACATGTCCCCTTCTATTAACTTCACACTTACATCCAATGATGGTACCCTCATCTCTCCAGACCAAACCACTAAACCCTTGGGTATTACTATTGACAATCAACTAAAATTTGACACTCATATCAACTCTACAATAAAAGCTACCAACAGAAAACTTGGTTCTCTCTACAGAATCAAATCTTTCCTAACTCCCAAAGCTAAAACTACCATAGCTAGAACCCACTTAATCTCTACCCTACTATATGCTACTCCCATTTACACCAACCTTTCTAAGTATAACCTCAACAAACTAGCTTCATCATACAACAACATTGCTAGATTTGCTACAGATGCTCCTTATAGGACTCATCATTGTCTTAATCTTAAAAAATTAGGCTGGCTAGAATTACCCTACCTAATACAATCTTACCAACTTACTATTGCCCATAAAGCCCTTTATCACCCTGACAACACTCCTATGCTCTCCCCTCTCATACAACCCTACACAAATCTGAAGAACCTACGCTCTTCTAACAAGATACTGATTCAAACTTCCCTATCAAATAACTCAGCAGGTGACTCCACATTCTCCAACTCAGTTGGCAAAATATGGAACCAACTACCTCAAGACCTCACTACCATAACTTCACTCCCATTATTTAAAGCTAAACTAAAACTTTTCCTTTCCAATCACTGGCTATGCTCTTGTAACAACCCTGACTAACCATTTTTTTTTCTCCCTCCTTCCATCTGCTTCTTTCATCCCCTTACTTCTTTTTCTCAATTCCAGCCCACTAGAGTTTCCTCTTCATAAGTGTCCCTGTGACTCTTTCTTTAAATAGAAATATATCTATATTTTTTGTCAACTTCTTCCAATGCTGAAATAGAGTATCCTAGCTGTTTATTTGAATTTTTGTTCCCTGCTAAGCCTCATACTGAACTCTAATGCATTTATAACTTACAACAGGTTTAATGTATGTTTCTATAGTATTGTATAATTTTTATGTCTGCATTTTGTGTTAGTTTTTAACTTGTTTTAATAGAATGTAGTGGAGCTTTTCTCCCCGGGCCTCCACTGAAAATGGACATGTATCCAGTTGGACTAGCCCGGTTAACAAATGTAAAATAAAAAAAAAATAAAATGGGCAACTTGAGAGGTAGAACCCAACATGCAAAGGGCAGAAGCCTTCTCCTCATAGTCAGTAAGGACAAAAAACACTTGAGAAACCTGGGAATGGATAGCAAAAACATACCTGGTCATATGAGTCTGGTAGTTAATGGCCCGAAAGAATAAAGTGGCAGGAAGTATAAACCTTTTTGCCCAACTTCTACATGGACCTACTATCCTTATCTGAGGAAAGCAGTTTGGTAGAGGGCAACAGCTTGGAGGACTAGTTAAAAGAATCAGCCACTACAGAAGGATAAGCAGAAGAGCATTTATAAAGAAATTTACACTAATCAGACACCTTGTAAAATCAGTCAGGTTTCTTGGGAGCAGGGGGCTAAGAAACATGCCACAGAAGCTGCTGAAAAGGTATCTAGGAGGGCAGCCAGAACAAGGGGAAAAACAGAAGGATTAGGAAGCTCCATCTGAAAGAGTTCATATTACCTCTTCTGCATATCAGAAATGTGAGAGCAATCCCACTTAAAGAATTCCATCATATGGGTGACAGTGTCTCCAAAGGAGAGTTCCTCTAAAGGGGAATCTGGTCTAACAGAATACTTTTCTTCTGAACCACAGTCCAAGGGGGAAGGGATTTGAGAAGAGTAAGCCAGGGACCCCCCCCCCCCCAAATCCTGATCCTCATCTGAGGAATCCAGTTCCCTGGGTCTTTTAAGAGGAGTGGAAGACAAGGGAGGGACAGGCACAGACACCCCTTGAGGAGGCTTTAAAGCCATCAAAGCATTAAATAACCCTTGAGTAAAATCCTGTCATTTACATTGGGTATATTTAACTACAGGGGACATATGCTTGTTTTTTTTTCTTTTTTTTTTGCAGGATGTCTGCATAAAAACACTAAAGAAAGATCAAACCCTTGGTAACGCTCAACAACCGTAGTAGGGATCGCCTCCCTTACCAAGATTTGCAGAATCCCCCTCGTTCCCTCAAATATAAATCAGCCAAGGTTCACCCTCAATATCTGGAGCAGACGTTTGTAAAGCCTCAAAGGCCATGTCAGAAGCTGGATCCATGCTGGCCTCAGACGGGGTCACTGCAGAGGAATCTGAAGCAACCACAGGACATTCCTCTGGGCTTTCACTAGCCTTGAGAGAGCCGGGAGAGGCTGAACAGCAGCTGTATCAGACCTACATTTTTTGGTCTTTTTCTTGGATGATGTCTTACCCTCAGGATGGGAAGACTCTGCCACAGCACCTTCAGCCAACAGCGTAAGATGCTGGTTTTCAAGGTAAATTAATAAGGAGGAGAGACAACTATGTAAGGTCTTGAGGACAAAAGCTTGGCAGACAGAACATTGTGTATGGTCCGGTCGTGAGAAGCTCCCAAACAGAAGAGACACTGGTCGTGACAATCTTTACTGAGAACCTGCATCCCACACTGAAATTTTCCTTTTCTGGATGACAAGAACCCAACCAGCACTAAATAAGAAAGAAAGTTAGGACACTTATCTGAAACACGGCTTAGTAACCAGCAAAGCAGAATGGTGTTCAGACATGTGGCAAAGAAGTTCAGTGTGTGTGTGTATGTGTGTGTGTGTGTGTGTGTGTGTGTGTGTGTGTGTGTGTGTGTGTGTGTGTGTGTGTGTGTCTACGTTATTTTTACAACACAGCATGACTTTCAGCCCGGTGTCCCTTAAGGCTCTATCCTAGGCCCTCTCCTATTTAATATATTATTGATGACCACCACTCGCCATGTTAGTTTAGTTCTGTATGCAGACATCTCAACATTAATATGTGGCCTCAACAATAAATAAGCTCCAAGACATTACCCAAAAATCCTTCTCTGTAGAAACCTGGCTCAAAGAATCAAACCACCTACTCAACTCCAAGAAAACTAAGTTAATGCTTTTTACCTCAAAAAGTTGTCAAAAGCAATCTTTTACCAGCAAATAATAGTCACTGAAACTGTAACTCACAGCAAACTTCTAAGCATTATAATAGATAACAACCTCATATGACCAGCATATACTGCACACCATTAACTATACACACTAGAAACTAGGCTCCCTTTATAGGCTCAATGGATTCCTTACAAATGCTGCATGAAAAACTCTAGCCACTACCTTCTTATTGCTAGCTCTCTCATACTCTGCTCCTATCCTAACAAACAAACAATATTCAAAGAAAGAAACTTGCCCCCTGCTACAATAAAATAGCTAAATTTGCCACCACTCTCTCTCATAAGACCCACCACTGTCATAGCTTAAAGCAATTAAGCTGACTTGAACTGCACAACTACCCTACATATTCATAACTAACTAAAGCACACAAACTCATTCATCATCCAGAAAAATGCCCTGCACTACAAAACTTACTACTGCCTAGCAAGAAACCTCCATTGTAGTAACAAATTCGTATTACTTACAACTAAGTCAAATAATGATGCAGGAGACTCGCTCTACTCCCAGCACGTTGCTAAACTCTGGAATAGTATCCCCACACAAACACTCTCCGACAAATTCAAAAGTTTTAAATCCCTGCTTAAACAACATATTAACCAATGCTGGTCCTGCACATGCTCATCACAATTTCAGGACTTTGTGTTCCCCATATGATACTCTTCAAATACTCTCCTTAAACAGAATACCCTCAACCTCTCCCATCTGATGATGACAAAACAATTTTTATACATAACTGCTGCCTGTACAATCCACTAAGTTGCAAGGGGGCTTTGCCTTTAGTAACTTCCACCTAAATGTAATTACTGCGTGTATAAATGTAAATACCATGCGACTACTGTGTGTTCAACTGGAATTTAGTATAATGTAATGGGAGCAAGTGGAGCTTTTCTCCCCGGACCTCCCCTGAAAATGGGTATTACCCAGTCAGACTTTTCCAGTAAACAAAGACAAATTAATAGATATGCCTTATGCCTTGCTTGGAGAGCATATATGTGACATATGGTGTCTGTAAGTGCTAAGGGCTTTGGTATACTGACCGAAAGTTGGGCTACCCTTGGCATGAGATCCCTTAATTTATGAACACTGCAACAGTGATATGAAAGGACATAACCTTGAATAAAAGCCTTTCCTATTTGATCTGAAAGAACAGGCTTTATAACTCCTGGAGACATTTTGTTCAGAATTACAGACAACAGTAAGCTTCGGTCAGACAGTTGAGGAGGAATTCCTCCTAAATGGGAGGAAGTCTCTCCCACTACCAGTTGTAACCTTTGTGAATTATTCTCAGAACCCAGGTGTTGGATGTGATATGGTGCCAAATACGAAAGTGAAGGTTTGGAATTTGGCAGTATTTTATAAGATTGTCAGTGTTGGGATGGAGGAGGGAGGAGAGAATGGACTGATGGACAGTCAGTCTTTTAAAGTAAAAGAAGATCCTACGTTCTTTTTCGTGCCTCCCTGCCAATGTTCTCTAAATGTCTGCTTCTCTAGGTTTTTTTTGTTGGGACTGCTTGTATTGTTTCCTAAAGTATCCTGAGCTAGCTGAGAAGTTCCTTCTGTATTTAGTAATGGAGGATTGAAATATTTCAGATACCCCCAAATTAGCCTTCCCCTTTCAGCAAATCTTTTTAATTACCTCTGCAGAATAAGAGTCAAACAGAACCTTCTTATCCAAGGCAGCATTCAGAAGTTCAGCATTCACATCTTTCAACTCTTAACAACATTCTTCACCTCCCTACACAGTAACCTCAATGCCCCTGATTATAATCCAGCTCATTCAACTGCTTACAACTCTTATACTATCATACTCTTTATAAGAAACTACTTCCTGTACATAGTTTAAACTGATGTTTCAAAATCTGTATTTACATGACTTACGTACTTGACATTTCTGCTGATGTACAAAAGTGTACTGCAATCATACATCTATCTATGTATTTGATTTGATGCTTTTGTTCATTTATTGTTGAACTTTTCTCCATGGGTCTCCAATGAAAATGGGCTCATTTCAGCTCAGTGGACCATCCCAGTAAACAAATGCAAATAAATACATATCTTGATATACCCTACTTCCCTTCCAGCATTACTTAACTTCTAGCCTCACCTCACTAATTCCTTAACCTTCTAATATCCTTTTTGTTATATTCTTACACTAACCTTTACCTATCCCAGAATTTATGACTGCAATTTACTACCTAGTTCTCCTGCCAGAAAGAGTACATGGTTTTTATGACCTATTACTTATTCTGTTAAATATTTTTCATGCATCATTATGTAATACACATTTTAGGAACTCTCTTTGTTCTATCTTGTATATAATGTATGGTCAACTTTACTGCTTGGCTTATATTTTGTTATTTTTTTATTGTATTCACAAATTGTATGACTTTTGTTATTTTCTTAATATTTGTAACCACGGCTTGATATATATTTTTTTAATTATGTTTTAATGTGTACTATGGAACTTTTCTCCCCAGGCCCTCCCCTAAAAATGGGGGCTCATACCCATTCGGAATTTCCTGGTAAACAAATATCAAATCAAAAATACAAATAAATAAATAAAATCTTCTGACAAGTTTTGGAGGCACAGCCAAGCAAACATTCTCATCACAGAGTCAATAGCAGCTGCTCTGGACACTGCATCAGCCATGTCATAATAACATTTAAATGACTGCTTGGTTACCTGTAACAAAGATAAAAGAAGGGAATTTAAAGAAGTCTTGACGACTAACTTAGGAAGGTCAGCTAACAAGGTTTTCATTTTATCAAATGAAGCCAACAAAAACTTAAGACATGTGAGCTTGACAGTTCACTGTTCTATAAGCTAAAGTGGAAGAAGTACATCCCTTATCCAAAATGATCAAATGCTCTGCCATCTTTATCAGATGGAATAGGGCTAACTGCCATAAGGTGCTTAGAAGAGGAAGTTTTTGACAGAGAGGCCACAGCAGGATTTGCACTAAGATCCCTAAAAGAAAATTGTATGTCTGAGGCACTCTATATAAATGTTTCAGATTTCTTTTGGCTGGAGTCTCTGTCAGGTAAAAGCAGTGGCTGCAGAGAAGGTATATTCCAAAGCAGGAAGAAAAGAAGGAAACAACCACAGACTGCTGGGATATCCACCTGTAACAAATTCTGATGTTTCTTTTTGTTTCAAATTAAAAAGGTCTTTCAACCTGCTAATGGTGTCAGAAAAGGGCAATTCTTCAGCAGAAACGTCAGAGGAAATATATTTTTCTGTTTCACATTCCCACTTTTCAGGGGTAGATAACTGACAGGTATAGTCTAATCCCATTTCCTTTACACGAGATTCAGATTCAGAACCTGATGGGGAAGGAGACCTTTTCTTTTTAGAAATTCCAAACTGTAATAACTAAAAGGCTTTGAAAAAAAATTAGCAAATCCTAGTCAATCATCTTTAGTTCCTTTGGTTGTAGGTGACCCAGAGACTATGCGCATTTAACTATCTACTTTGTTTTCCTGAGTGTGTCTGTCAAAGAGGCGTGTTAAGACATCCAGTCATCCTCCCAGGGAATCTGCCCTCAGCATGACTTTGACAGGGAATAAAATCTGCCTCTTCCACTGATGCTGTAAGAAGTGGTTAAACCCTGCCTGAACAGACATACAAGTGGCCTTGGAGAAGTGTTAACCTCTCGGCCCTTAGCAGCCTCACAAGGGACAACACTAAAGAATCAGAGGACTATCAAGGGCCTCCAAGATGGCCACAGCTAAATCACCACATGAAGGCTGAGGCAACTTGGAATCCAAAGAAGAGACTGAAGCTTTCCTTGAAGCTTTTCTTCAGGATCACGGTGGGGAACATCCGAAGAGCTGGAACCTTGGTCCATTACACTACTGGTAAGTGCTTTCAATTTCTTGTTCTCTAAATAAAGTAAAAGGGTACTTTGTCTGCTTTTACAGATTTTACAGTCAAAAGATGAACTGATTAAACAAGCCTGAGTATTGTGTTCTTTCCCTAGGAAGATGAGACAAAATGTGTAGTAATTGTTATATGGTACTTGTCACCCACATGAACACTTTTCCATTTCTACTAGACAAATTCTGACAGAAAAAAATACACTTTTCCAGAAAAATAGATGACAGTCCTCAACATAATTATCTGCACACTTTGCGATAACTACTCAACTGCTGAACCAACAAAGTCAAAGTTGTAAGTGAAACCTGCTAGTTGCTTTGATGGCAAGAAAGATCTGAAGTGTTGACACCCATATATCTGTTCTTATACGGATTCACTCTCAAGCTCTAATGGTTATACAGACATGTGGAAGATAGATGGACTTCTGATCCTTGGAGGATACGTCCAATACATCTTACATTACTACGACTGTGATCTGATGAACATCTTTATGATAACATAGACCTTACCCACTGATAACTATATATTCTAAAAATTAGATTATATATTTCAGTAAAGTTATTGAAAATAAATCAAGCTTCAAATAAACACGAGAAGTGGGTGGGTGAAAGCCTGTAAATGTTACATTTGATACATTTAAGCAACCAATACATCATACACCTATGTAAGTAAACCATGCACACTAAGAAAAAAACATGTTTTATAAAAAGGCAGAATTATATTATTTGCAAACTGCAAATTACACACACACTACAGTTAAGTAAAGAAAACTGCACTTAAACTGAGGGCCGACATCAGACTGCTGGCTGGTATGTCTGCTACATTTAAAATTTTTTCAATTCAACTATAAACCTCCAATTTAAAACAAGTTTTGATAATACTGGTATGATGACAAGCACAACAGAAAAAATTTAAAAAAATCTTGTTTTAATGTTTAATTCTTGCTTTCTCACCTGTGCCAAGAGTCAGAAACTGCATGCCGACTCCAAGAACAGAGCAAAGTAGGCTCTTATATGGTGGGAAACGGAAAACATCTGTATGAATGATCTTCCAGCCATTATCACCTTGGTCAAAGTCTTCACCAGCCTCATCCTCTATGTTGTAGCGACTAAAGTCATTCTTTAGAACTCGCATAAGGATAATGACGACAAAGCCCATTAAAAGAAAGACAAGTACCATAGAGTTTATTATGGACAGCCAGTGAATTTCAAGTGTTTTTGGGAAGAAGCTGTAGTCTCGACTTCGCTCACCTCGCCTCTCATATGGCAGACTAGTCTCAAACCAATGCACACTGTAGGTGTGTGTAACTGATAAAGGAATATGTGCATCATCCAAGCTGAAAGGCTTCACATCCTTCATGGTGACATTTGCAAAAATAATGCGATCTCCATTATACTCGATATTGAAGTCCAAATGTGTCCACAGCCCAATTTTGTGAGTGTGAGGAAGAAAGCCACTCTCTTCTACATAGCCCACAAATCCCCGGATTGGAATATCATCCAACACAAATTCAAAATAATACAATTCCTCAATGGCATCTTTCAACTTTTCCACCTTAAAAGAATACAGGAGGAGAAAAACTGTAAGGACACTGAAAAATAAGGTTACATTAAACAATGGTTTCTTAATACCGCTTACAAAAATTTTTGTTCACAGTGTTTTAAACCAGCAATGAGAAGACAATAGTAAAACAGGCAACAGAAGCAGTTCAAGTTCACATAACATAGGTGGAACACTTTCAGATGAATTACAAGCACATCTTTACCCAAGGTTTACTGTATGAGTGATTATTAGTAAATAATCCATGTGTCAGGTATGACATAGCAGATTAAATAAGGCAAATCTACATAAAGCAGCAGGGTTAACACTCAATGTTTCAAAGTAATGACAAAGCTCAATGGTACAACATTAATCATGCATGCTGCTTTTACATTAATAAAATATATGGTATCACAAAATCTGCAAACATTCATGTACACCATCACACTATTCAACAAATGGACTACTACTTGTTTCACCATGAGACTCTGAGTCGAAACACATGGGAGGATACTACTGTTGGGTATAATTGTGGGTAACTAAATGATATGATGCTACGTGCTAGCAAAAAGTAACATGCTTTATATAAAGACAGTGGCAAAAATGTATAAATGGGCAGGTGATCAATAACTAAATCTTAAGTGCTATTCAGCTGCACCATTCAGTTCTCCCCTCCTTCAAAAACAAGAAGTTGTGACTTACCATAACATTCCATCTGTGTTGTCAGTCTTCACTAATCCTTGACTGCGGGCTCAGTTCCAAGCCTTGGAATTGACTTTGCCGTTATTCCAGCTCGTGCCTTCCAAACATTCTCGGGCCAAGGTCTATCCACAATGCTCCTCACCAAATTACCTCAGATCGAGTTTGCATACACTAGTGACAGACAAGAAATAATAGATAAGAGGCCATATCTCTGCCCTTATTATGAAACCTATCTTTGAGAATATTTGATCCACGAAGAGTTTTAAAGGCAGGGGAAAGGAGGGAGGGAATGTCAAAGATTTTTGAAGATCGACAACACATTCAGAATGTTATGGTAAGACATCATTTCTTTATCTGATGTTGTCAGTCTTCACGTAAGCCTTGACTGTGGGACAAAGTCCCTAGCTACCTGAATCTTGGGAGGTCTCATGTAAGAATGCACCCGAGTACAATCGAGCTGAAGGATGCATGCCCCCTAGAGACCAAGTCCAATTTGTAATGTGCAATGAAGGTATGAGGAGATGCCAATGTCGCCGCAGCACAAGTATCATCTAAAGAAGCTCTGGCATGAAAAACTGCAGATGCTACTATTGCTCTAGTTGAATGTGCTTTTAGAGATCCTGGTGGGTGGAGTCCCTTTCTGTTGTAAACACAGGTAATACAATCTCTAAGCCATTTGGCCAGAGTAACTTTAGATACTGGGCACCCTAAAGTGACTGAAGAAAAGGAAAGAAATAGCTGGTCAGATTTTCTGATCTCCTTTGTTCTGTGAAGACAGAAATACAATTGTTTGTGTACATCCAAGTAAGTGCAAATAGTACTCCCCTTTATTGGGAAAGTTGGGAAAAAAGACTGGCCGTTGTACAGTCTGACTGATATTTGCCTTGGAAACGACCTTTGATAAGGAGGGTGGGTTTGTCCTGAGGGAAACCCTGTCCTTATGAAAGATTAGGTAAGGAGGTTTGCAGGATAAGGCCTGTATTTCAGATATTCTTCTGGCTGAAGTGACAGCTACCAAAAATAAAGTTTTCCAGGGCAAAAATTTTTACTGAAGGCTCAAAGGGGTGACAAACAATAGACTGAAGTACCAAATTCAAATCCTGTGGTGCAGAAGGTTCCTTATATGGAGGTCTGAGCATTAAGGTTCTTTTCAAAAAGGCTTTGCAAAGTATATGCAACATAAGGGAAGAACCACTTACACCGACATGAAGTTCAATATCGCAACAAGATGCATTCTAATAGTAGAGGCTGAGTGAGTGAAGACAAAAAGTCTAGAAATTTATCAGGCACCGAATATGGGTCAAGATTACAGTCTAGCAACCATTTAGTAAACTTTAGTCACTTATTATGATATATTTTTCTTGTTGAAGGTTTGTGGTGGGCCAGAAAGATACATTAGACTGGGGAGGTAAGAAAGGATTGCCTGGCAATTATGGGAACTGGAGAAGCCACGCAGTAAGCTTGAGATGCTGTAGATTTGGATGAATCAGTTCCTCCAGGTGGACAATAGGTCTGCGTCCAGTATCCAGGGTTTCTGAAGTAGATGAGGCCATAGGAAAGGAAACCAGACCTGCTGAGACCAGAATGGGGCAATGAAGATTATCCTGTTCTTCTAACTGCTGGCTTTCTTTAGAAACTGACATATTAGTGGAATCGGAGGAAAGGTGTACAACTAACTGGGGGGGGGGGCAAACTTGACAGAGAGTTTCTTTGGGTGACTCCCTAGTGGGGGGATAAGGGAAAAGTAATTGCTACACTTGTTGTTCAGAGGGGAGGCAAAGAGGTTGCACCAAGGCTGGCCTCAAAGGCAGAATACCTTTTCCGCAACCACTGGATTGAGCGACCACTCGTGAGGCATGAGAATTCATCTGCTCTGTTTGTCCACCATCACGATGGAGCTCCCTGGAATGTGCATTGCCATTAGAAAGTGGTCTGAGGAAATCACCCATTGTCAAACACTGAACGCTTCTCGACAAAGACTAAGATCTGGTTCCCCTTGCTTGTTGATGTACCAGACTACCGACATATTGTCTGTTTGAATTGCAATCGTTCCCAAGGGGAAGGTATCTTGAAATGCCTGCAATACTAAGAGCACTGCCCTCATCTCTAGAACACTGATATGCAAAATTGGCCTCCAGCTGGGACCAAGTGCCTTGGACTGTCTTTCTCAGATAATGTCAACCCCCCCCCACCCTATCTGGGATGCGTCCATGGTCACTATGGCTTGGGGTTGAGGGTAGATAAAGGGATGGCCCAACAAAACTGCTTTAGAATGGAGCCACCAACTCAGGTCTTCTGTGCATCAGTTTCTGATCACGATTAGATGGGACATTGGCTGATTCAACAGGGACCATGGAGGCCAGAAGCCATTGAAGAATTCACATGTGATATTTGGCCAGAGGAACTAGAATGATAGAGGTTGAAATTGAGCTTAGAGTTTGCAGAATGAGTCTCACTGTTACTTTCTTGCTGTGAATGATCTGACTGACTTGTGATCTGATCCTTTGAAGTCTTTTTAGGTGGAGAGAAATGCTATGCCGGAGTGTGTATAGAGCATAGCTGCAATAAATTCTAGCTGTTGGGATGTTTCTAAATGGGATTTTTCATGGTTTATAGTGATTCCTAAGCTGGAACAAAAGGAAGAGAGTATACTCTTGTGCCATTATGAGTTGATGCCTGGTGGGAGCAGTAAGGAGCCAGTCATCTAGCTATGGAAACACTTGGAATCCTAGCAGTCTGAGGTGAGCTGCTACCACTGCCATGCACTTGGTGAACACCCTGGGGGTTGTGGTGAGACCAAAGGGCAGTGCCCTGAACTGACAATGACTGGCTCCCAGCCGGAAGCACAGAAACCTTCTGGACCGCTTGCCTATTTTTATATGGTAATACGCAACCTGAAGATCTACTGAACACATCCAATCATCTTTGTTCACCCTATACTTCTGTTCTTGGAAAGAGACTATCTGGAATTTAGTTTGTTGAACTGATTTGTTCAAATGACTAAGATCCAGAATTGGTCTCCAGTCCCATTTTCTGTGGCACTAAAAAGGATCTTGAGTAAATCCCGGATCCTCTCCGGTCTGGTGGGAGTGCTTGGATGACTCTTTTGGTAGAGCAGTCTGAGTTTCTAAGACTGCTGTATATCCCTGTGACTGGGTGGACTGCTGCATCCCTGTGGCTGGGTGTAATGTTCGAGATTCTTTTTAGTCTTTTCGGTTCTTCTGAAAAAGGGATATTGTAACCTCTGGTTATAGTCATCTGCACCCAGCTGTTTGTTGTTATTTTTAGCCATGCAGACTGGTGCAAAGATAATCACCCCCCCCCCCCTGCCTCCAGAGGAAGTCAATCGAACCTCCTTTCAGGAGCCCTGAAAGGAATACCTGAAACCCTGATTCTGCGGGCCACCTCTGCCTCTTGCGTGGCATATTCCATTGTTACTTCCCCTTCTGCCCTGGGGGAAGTCATTGCCAAGTGAGTCCTGGAAAGGCCCTTGGGACTTCTTGAACCAATGCCTTCCACTTCTCTGGTTCCTGGAATAAAGCCATTGAGGAGTAGAAAAGCATACACCCACGGCAGAAAGTGTCATCCCATCTTTCTCACATCTGTCCAGTCTCTCTTTAACTTTGGGACTAAATAGGGATGTTCCATCAAACAGAGCATTGACAAAGGCAGACTTAAATGGCTCCATGAAATCACATAATTGCATCCAGGCGCGTCTCCTCATGGCTATGCCTGAACCCACTGCTCTAGTCGTCCCTTTAGCAGCATGTGCAATTAGCCTCAAGGACGAGTTGGATATAGATTCTAGGGTGGCAAGCTTAGAAGTCACTGTCTCAAACTCCTTCAGCTACTGCTCCCAAAAAAGCATCTGAAAGCTCTTTAATCAGATCTCTTTGAAGCCTGGTAAAATGTGCCATACAATTCAAGAACCTGACAGCGAAGATCAATGAAGCATATATGCACTTCCCAAATCTATCCATTGTCCTAGACTCTTTATTAGGACGATGGATAGCAAGACTTTCATTTGTAAGTTCCTTCTTGGGGGCTGCCACAACTACCATGACATCCACAAGAATTCCTTTGGCCCAGTGTTGTTGATCATTAGGGACAGAAAGGATGCGGTCAGGTCTCTTTGGGATCAGCTTGAATAGTGCCAGGTAACTTCCAAGCCCGTTGAGCGATCAACTTAAGATCATCAGCGGGTGGAGAGATCCAAGAGGTAGAGGGCTGGGCATGGAAAGTCTTTAGGTATACCAATTCCTCTGAGGGAGGCTGGAGGGTAGTCCAGCCAACCTTCTGTTTAAAGATTTCTAGGATGTCCCCGAAGGAAACATATTCAAGGCATGACGTAGGGGAACCTTCCCTTCATCAAAATCGGTATCTTCTGTGAAGAACTCTTCAGGGGAGTTCAAGTGCTTTCTCTTTCACTTTTTCTCTGAAGGTACCTCTTCAGTGGATTGCTCTGGAGAGGTATCTGAAGATGACAAAACCAATGTGGTTCGATCCTGAGACTTTTGTCTGCTCTGTCCCAGGGAAGAGACTGGAGGAAGCTCTGATAGAGGGGATGGACAAGATGTTTGGCCTAACAGGGAAGGCATAGACTGTTTGCCCCACAATGGACAAGGCCTTCTCCATGGCCAGGAAGGCCACTCCCCCTCAGTAGAGGGATGAGAGCCCAGAACCAAAATAGACTCCTTCAGAATTGTGGTCTCACCCTGCACCAAGGAGGCCGCCTCCAAAGCCAAAGCCAGGGTCGAGCTTACATATGCTAAAGAACTGAGGAGTATGTAGGGCTCCAAAAGAATCAAAGTTGAACTCTGCCACTCGGAACTGGCACCCAGGAAGGTCTCCATTTCCAACAAACTGGAAGAACTCAAGGTTGAAGTCGGGAAGGTAGGTACCAGGGGCTTTAAAATCTTAGCTGGAGTCGAAGAAGGAATAGACAGAGGTGTGAAAGGTGGCAAAGTTCCAGAGCTAACAATGCTAGGAACCATGGAAGGAGGCAATCCACTCACCGTAAGGAGCTGGTCCACCAGTCTCATAATATCGGCTTCAGACAAACTCTTGGTGGACCTAACAGAGGAGGCCGATGAAGATCTTGGTGGACGTTTCTCCAAAAATGGTCTGGGAGCACAGTCCACAAAATTCTGCCTCTCTTTCATAAAGTAACTCTTTATTTAGCCCTAGGATGATAATTAAATCCATTAACTCATCCTTCACTAACTCTGATATGTTTCCTATCTTTCCTTCTCTTCCTTTCTTACTTTATCCTCAGTCTTTTCATTATGCTTTCTAATTATGTTACTTTGTAAAATGTACTATGCTTTCCCCATGACATATGTGGGATCCTATATTGCACTTATGTGTAAGACTATTGTGTTATTAATTTCCCAATTTCCTAAAAAAAAAAAAAAAAAAAAAAATGTTTTGTTTTTACTTGACTTATTTCTTACTATTTTAGCTTAAATTACTTTATGTTCACTTTTTATTAAACTATGTATTAATACTTGGAGCTTTTCTCCCCGGGCCTCTACTGAAAATGGACATATATCCAGCTAGACTAGCCCGGTCAACAAATGTAAAATAAAATAAATAAATAAATAAATAATCTACTGGGGGGGGGGTATACTGTACAAAGTAAAATTACAATTAAATTGTCCTTTGGTTCCGTGTGCTCAGTTGGTAACAAAAGGGGAGCATCTTTAAATGACATCAGTACCGATACTGTCTGCATCGATACCTGTACCGAAGGCACTGATGCTAAAGAGGTTGGTGCAGATGGCAGCAAGGACTGAATATCTTGACCCACCAGTGCCAAGGAGGCTGTCGGCACCAAGAGAGAATAGACCATTTTACTGGGCGTTTCTGAACAGCGTGTCAGAACTGAACGACTTTGTGTCTTCAGTTTGGAAATGGAGGAAGATGATGAACTGACTTCAGTTTTTGGACAAGATAAAGTCATCAAATTCCAACTTAAGAAAACCTTTTAGGATGAGTTTGTTTTTGCGATCAATCATAGTTCTGGAGATAAAACTGTGACAGCTCTCACAGTCTTCTTGTAGATGGACTACACCGAGGCAATATACACAGTGTGTGTCCAACAGAATTTGACATCTTCCTTTCACATTTTTGGCACCTCTTGAAATAAGATGTGCCTTTGGAGGGTTTGTCGGCTATTACAAAAAGCCAAGGCCACACACACACACACACACACACACACAGTGTTGTACGAAGAAAAAGGAAAGGTCTATTTAAGGGGAAAATAAAGGAAGAGGAAGGAAATACAAAGAATGGTATATAGAGCAACCCAAAGGCAAAGAGGGGAAAAGTACAAATGATGGTACTTAAGAAAAAGTACAGTTGTGCACACTTACCATAATTGTAAATGTTAGAGCGTATTCACTGATGCAGTCATTACATTTGGGTTATCTGCCTGCAGGTAGCCCTCAGCCGGCCTGAATATCAAAGTCTTGTATTCCTGCATTGGATGCGGTCTCTTTTTCCATGATGTCAGGTCGTCAGGGGTATAAAAAGTACAGTTTTGTACCTACCATAAATGTAGATGTTCGAGTGCTAATACAGCTGCAGTAATTACAGATGGGTTCTCTGCTGTCAGGCGGTCCCTCGGTCAGCCGAATTCCAAAGTCTAGGTCCGGCGTCGGTTGTTGTCGCTTTCTTTCCTGACGTCAGTGAGGCAGGGGTATATAAAACACAGCCGACGCCATTTTCTTCAGTCTTTCTTGCCCCAGATGTCAGGTGCCCCCAGAAGGAAGGCAATACATAAATTATATTTATATACATGAAATGCAATATAATCAAAAATCAGTAGTTGCAAGCAAATATACCATAGAAGGATAACTCCATCAGGTTGTATGAAGAGGGGTTAGGCCCTAGGCCTTTACCAAGAGGGGAAGGAGGGAGGGAAAAACTGTACTGCAGCTGTATTAGCACTCGAACATCTACATTTATGGTAGGTACAAAACTGTACTATGTTCATTGTGCATACAGCTGCAGTAATCACAGATGGGTAGAATCCCAAAGCTACGCACAGGGTGGTAGGCACTAGGTGGAACTGGGATGAGCCAGAATGCCCTGCAACACAGCAGTGGCAAAGCCTGCTCTAGTTTTGGAATATAAAGGCAGATGGTAGTGTTTTGTGAAGGTATGCACAGAACTCCAAGTGGCTGCCTCCAAAATATCTTTGGTAGGAACTCCTCTGAGGAAGGCTGTAGAGGTAGCTGTGGCCCTGGTGGAGTGGGATCTGATGCCTGTAGGGACAGATTTTCCATGATAGGAGAAACAAAACCGTATGCAGTGGTCTATCCATTTTGAAATAGTCTGTTTGGAAACTGGCTTCCCTTCAGCTCCTACAGCACAGGACACAAAGAGTTGTTCTGATTTCCAGAAAGGCTTTGTTCTGTCCAAATAATAACGTAGCTATCTATGGATGTCTAACGAGTGTAGGAGCCTTTCCCCTTTGTTTTGAGGATTGGGGTAAAAGGTAGGCAAGTGTATGGCTTGATTTAAAGCTACCCTGGATACCACTTTAGGC
The DNA here is from genome assembly GCF_019279795.1 of Protopterus annectens. Classification (NCBI taxonomy): domain Eukaryota; kingdom Metazoa; phylum Chordata; order Ceratodontiformes; family Protopteridae; genus Protopterus; species Protopterus annectens. Next base: position 605,322,317 of record NC_056750.1, on the reverse strand, counting down.
ATAAATGATGGGTTGGTTCGAAGGGAAACTCTATCCTGATGGAAGATGAGAAAGGGCTGCACAGCCATGAGGGCTTGTAGTTCCGATACTCTACGAGCTGAGGTAATGGCCAGAAGGAAAGCTGTTTTCCAGGACAAGTATTGCAAATCTGTTGAGGCAGCTGGTTCAGAGGGAGGCAATGTTAATTTTTCTAAAATGTAATTAAGATCCCAGGCTGGTATTGGTTGTTTCCTTGGTGGTCTTATATTCTTAGCCCCTCTGAGGAACTGTCTTAAGAGTGGGTGAGAGAATAAGGGTGGATCCGTGTTGAATTCTGCAGAAATGGCTGAGGCATGGATTTTTATGGAGGAAAATGAAAGTCCACTGTTCAGCAGCTCAGCTAGATACTGTAATACCTGAGGCAAATTCAGTTTTTTAGGGTCCTGGCCTTTTTTCTCATTCCAAGAGCAAAACCGTTTCCATTTTGCGGAGTAAGCCTTTCTAGTAGATGGCCTTCTGGCCTCCAAAATGACATCCTGCACCTCTTTGGGGAGTAGAGTCTGTTGTGGTGTTAAGGAATTTTCCATGCAGCGAGACTGAGTGTTTTCAGCTGACTGTGAAGAGTTTTGTAGCTGTGCTGAGTCAGCAGAAGAGGCATTAGAGGTAGGGGCTAGGGAGGAGTATGTGTTAGGCTCCTTAGTAGTGGGTACCAGTGTTGTCTTGGCCAGTCTGGAGTAATTAGTATCATCTTCGGTCTGTCTGCTCTTGCTTTCAAGAGCACCTTGGGCAGAAGAGGCAGAGGTGGGAAAGCGTAAACTGTCCATGCTGTCCAACTGAATGAAAGGGCATCCACTCTCCAGGCCTTTGGATGAAAGGTCCTTGAACAAAACCTTTCCAATTGATGATTCCTGTGGGAGGCGAAGAGATCTATGTCTGGCCTCCCCCATGCTTGGATTATCTTTGTAAACACTTGAGGATGTAACTTCCATTCATGTGGATCTGTCATATTTCTGCTTAGATTGTCTGCCAGCGTGCTTTCCAAGCCTGGCAAGTACTGTGCTTGAAGTTCGATTTGCCATTCCAGAGCCAAGTTCCAAAGTGTCATGGCTAGTCTGCACAGGGGGTATGAATGTGTTCCTCCTTGTTTGTTTATGTACCACATTACTGTGGTGTTGTCTGTTCTTATCAATAATTGTCCTGGATGCAGGAGGTCCTTGAAAGCTGTAATTGCATTTATCACTGCTAGCATTTCTTTTTGATTGATGTGAAGGTGCTTTTCCTTTTGGGACCATTTGCCCTGAATGCACCCGTCTGTCATGTGCGCCCCCCAGGCGTAATCTGAGGCGTCTGTTGTGATGACTTGATTTGCTTGAGGCTTGCAGAATGGAAGACCTGTGTTTGTTTGACATGCTTGGGCCCACCATAGAAATTCCTTTTGCAAACAGAATTATTGGCATTATTGTTTCCAAACTGTGGCTGTGTTGAGACCATAGGTTTTTTAGGTACCATTGAAGTTTCCTCATATGCAACTTTGCACATGGGATTAAAAGAATGCAGGATGCCATGAAGCCCAGAGCCTGCAGAATTTTCCTTGCAGTAAGCCTGGTACAATTTGCTAGTGTTTTGAAGTACTGAGTTAGTTTCCCCTGTTTTTCTGGCGTAAGATAGGCCTTCTGGGTGCTTGTGTCCAAGTTGGCACCCAGGAAAGTTATTTTCTGAGATGGTGTTAGCCTGGATTTCTCTTTGTTGATTGTGTATCCTAGAGAATTCAGTAACCGTGTTGCATAAGCCAGATGTTCCAGAAGTATGTGCTTGCTGTCCGCTTGGATCAGGCAGTCATCCAAATAAGGGTAAATTTGTATCCCTTGAAGTCTGCAGTAGGCAATTACTGATGCCAGGCATTTCGTGAATACTCTGGGCGCAGTAGATAAGCCAAAGGGCAATGCAGAGAATTGATAGTGTATTGAACCTGCAAGAAATCTGAGGTATCTTCTGCAGCTTTGTCTGATTGGGACATGCAGGTATGCCTCCTTGAGGTTCAATGTTACCAGCCAAAACTCCTTGCCCATCATGGGAAGAAGCTGCTGTAATGTGAGCATCTTGAATTTTGGTACGAGTAAGAATGTGTTTAGGATGGATAAGTCCAAAATGGGTCTCCAGTCGGTTCCTTTCCTTGGTACCAGAAATAGCCTGGAATAAAAACCTTGACCTTGTTCGTGAGTAGGTACCTCTTGAATAGCTTTCATGTCTATGAGCTTCGAAATTTGCAGTTGTGCCTCTGCCCTTTGATTGTGTGGCAGGTTTGGCATGCCTCTCATTTTTGGGAGAGTGTGAAAATGAAATCTGTAGCCTCTGTTCATAACGTCCAGGATCCATTTGTCTGTTGTGACAATATGCCAATTTCTTGTAAATAATGCCAGCTTTCCTCCCAAGGGTGCTGCCAGCTGATACTTGCTTGGCATAGAAAGGAGGAAGTCATTGTGTTTGTTTCCTGCATTGTTGTGCACTGTCTTCGCCACCTCTTGGTGCTGGAGTTTGCCATTGCCTGCCTCTATATGATCGTTGTGATTGCCCTCTGCCCCTTGTGTGCCTGTCTACTTCTTTGGGGCTTGTCCATGGCTGGAAAGGACCAGTTTTTAGAAGGCCAATTTCTGCTAAAACGTGATGGTTGAACCTGTAGAAAAGCTTTGACTGTTTGCATAGATTTGGCTTTTTCTTCCATTTTCCGTAGCATCTCCTCAGCAGTAGTACCAAATAGCACATCCTTTTGTAAAGGAGCATCTAGTAGTTTAGCTTTCACGTGATCAGGCAAGATTTGTTCCCTAAGCCATGCATGTCTACGAATGACTGATCCTGTAACAGCAGCTCTACTTAAGGCATCTAGGGCATCATAGCCACATTGTAAAGTGTGTTTACCCACTTGTTCTGCACTATGCATCATATCCTGCAACTCCTTTAAATCTGGTTGTTCAGGTTGAGACATTTTATTTCTTAATTGTGATAACAAACTGATGATATTTAAGCATATGAAACTGACAATTTAAGGCCCTCATAGCTAGGGTGGCCAAGGTATATACCTTTTTTCCCCACCTTTCTAAGGATCTTGACTCTCTTTCTGAAGGTAGTGGATTCTTAGCAGTAGAGGCCTTCATTCCCTTGGGGCCTTGAGAAATGGTTTCAGGGTTAGCATTATGGCTTTTGTAAAGAAATTGGTGAGAGTTAGGAACTCTGTAGTACCTATCAGGCTTGACTGGGGCAGGAGGCAGGGAATCCGGATTAAGGCAAGCCTCCGAATAAACACCATCAAGTACGTCCAAGACAGGAGGTATCGCCAGAGGTCTGTGTTGAGGTAACAAAAGAAATTCCCCAAGTCTTTTCTTGGAATCAGAAAAGTCTTGGTCTTCCCAATGGAAGTGTTCCCTCAAGGTGTGCAAGGTTTCCCCAAAAGAAAAATCCTCAGGAGGAGATACAGAAGGAATGGACTGCTCTGCATCCGAGTCTTATAGGTTCATAGGTTCATACTAGGCTATCTGCCCAAGGGCATTTATAAGCCTAGCCCATAGTTATGTGGCTTTCGCCACCCCTTTAGTTTGAATAAAAACTATGCCTATCATTTTGCTGTGCCTCTGTCAAGCAGTGACACTGAAGTAATCCCTGGGGTACATCTGCAATCTCCCATCCACTGGTCAAGATTCCTCTTGAACAAGGCCAGAGAGGTGCTCTGCCTCACATGTACCGGGATTTTGTTCCACAGCATAGGGAGTCTCTGGGTCCTGGGGATGGGCCATTTCTTCAAATGGGGAGTAAGAGTGTTCCTCTACATCAGAATGTTCTGAAAAAATGGAGCCCTGATCAGAAGAGGGAAAATCTTCCTCCACTCTGGGCCTCTTGTCTGGAGGGGGTTGGGAACCCCTGATAAGAGTAATTAAATCTTCAGCCATTTTAAGCATCTGCTTTTTAGGCATGGGACCTGGGGATGGGCCCTGTGCAACAGGCCTCTTGGGACGCCTGGCTGATTTGGACTTAGTAAAGGCCTTAATGGAAAAGGAAGATGAAGGTCTAAAGACACCATGGGTGGAAGTGGACCTGTCCACATTAGGAGGTTCAACGCTCACAGTGGCTTCAGTGGTTGTAGTCTGGAACTGGGCCGAGGAACCTGCGGTCTCGGTTACAGAAGACACCGCCAAAGAAGTGTCGTCAGTAGTCAGGGACTGCATAGGCGTCTCGCTGAGAACCGGACCACGTGTAGCCGGTTTTGGCGTGGTGTCGGTGGGGACCGCAGACCTCGCGTGTCGGTCCTTGTCCTTGCGTTTTTTGGTCAAAACGGTAGTCGGAGTCTCCGACGACATTTTATAAACAAAGGCTGTACCAAAAAAGTGTTGGGCGAACTCCGCCCGACGCTTAATAGTGCGTTTATTGAAAGTAGCGCAAAAGCGACAGCCCGAGACATCGTGGTCTGGGCCTAAACAAGGTATGCAAAGGGAATGGAAATCCTTATGCGGTATTTGCTTCCCACAAGAAATACAATTGTTAACTTTTTCTGACATCGGTCTGAGGCAAGAAAAGTTTCCCCAACGGGGTACTTAGCTTTAATGAAGACTTCAGTTTCCAATTTTTCGTAAATTCAGGAGCTGGCCGACCGGCACTTGCGAACTGCTTCTGCTTCTGGCACCGTGCGGCAAAAAAGACTGGAGAAAATGGCGTCGGCTGTGTCTTATATACCCCTGCCTCACTGACGTCAGGAAAGAAAGCGACAACAACCGACGCTGGACCTAGACTTTGGAATTCGGCCGACCGAGGGACCGCCTGACGGCAGAGAACCCATCTGTGATTACTGCAGCTGTATGCACGATGAACATCATGTAGCCAACGCCATTACATCAGTTTTTCTAACCCCAGCTGTCAGGTGCCCCCATAATGGGAAGCAATTATATGTTAGGTTACACCTCCAACAAAAAGCAAATACACCAGAAAACTTAACTACACCAAACAAGAAGGAAGGTAAAGCCAAGAGAAGTCAGGTGGCTGGAGGGAGGGTAACCAGGACTGCAACAGTGAAGACACTCGAACATCTACATTTATGGTAAGTGTACACAACTGTACTATGTTCTTCGTGTTTCACTGTTGCAGTCATTATATTTGGGTTGATTCCCAAAGCTAAGGAAGGGAGGAGGAATTTAGAAAGCATTAGGACCAGCTATTAAGCCCTGCAAGACTGCAGTGGCAAAACCAGCTCTGGATTTAGAAGGAACAGGCATGTGGTAATGCTTGGTGAAGGTATGTACAGAGCTCTAGGTAGCAGCTTCTAGGATGTCCCTGGTAAGGACTCCTCTGAGGAAGGCTGTAGAGGTAGATGCAGCCCTGGTGGAATGTGATCTAATCCCCTGTGGGGTAGGTTTTCCATGGTGCTTATAGCAGAAATGAATGCAATGGGCTATCCACTTAGAAATGGTTTGCTTTGAAATGGCCTTCCCCTCTGCCCCTGCAGCAAAGCCAACTAGCAAGCTGGTAAGATTTTCTGAGAGGCTTAGGTCTGTCCAAATAGAATCTAAGCTGTCTGTGCACGTCCACAGAATACAGTATCCTTTCCCCCTTATTTTGAGGATTAGGGAAAAAGGGAGGCAAGTGAATGGACTGTTTAGAGCCACAACAGACACCAACTTGTTGACAGGGTAATAGGTGTGATGTCTTCTCGTTGATGGTGTACCCCAGTGAGGTTAGAAGTCTCTTTACAAACGCCAGGTGTTGTAATAGCAAGTCCTGACTTTCTGCCTGAATCAGGCAGTCGTCCAAGTATTACTAAATCTGAATACTTCTCTGCATGCAAAATGCAATAGCTGGAGCTAGGCACTTTGTGAATACCCTGGGTGCAGTAGACAGGCCAAAGGGAAGTGCAGAGAAAGTACAGTTGTGTACACTTACCATAAATGTAGATGCTCGATTGTCTTCACTGTTGCAGTCATGACTGTAGGGTTCTCCCCTGCCGGCAGGCAGTCCTCGGTCGGCCAGAATCCCAAAGTCTGGGTCCGACGTCGGCTGTTCAGCCATGCTCCCTGACGTCAGAGCGCCAGGAGTACAAAGCTGACAGCCGACGCCATGTTCTCCAGTTTTTCTTGCCCCAGATGTCAGAAGTTCCAAAATGAGTAAGGTCCCATACCCTTTGCAAATACACCTCAGAAGAAGGGTGAAAAAAGGAACCACACAAAAGAAAAAATAAGAGGTGACAGGAGGGAGGGAAACCCAGACTGCAACAGTGAAGACACTCGAACATCTACATTTATGGTAAGTGTACACAACTGTACTATGTTCATCGTGTTTCACTGTTGCAGTCATGACTGTAGGGTAGAATCCCAAAGCAGAAAGAAAGGGAGGTGGTCATAAAGTAGAGGGGGTGGCTATAAGGCCCTGCAAGACTGCAGAAGCAAAGCCTGCCCTAGACTTAGAGTAGAGAGGTAGACTGTAGTGCTTGGAAAAAGTATGCACAGAACTCCAAGCAGCAGCTTCCAAAATGTCTTTGGTAGGAACTCCCCTGAGGAAGGCAGCTGAAGTGGCAGCAGCTCTGGTAGAGTGAGTCCTTATACTCCCTGGGATTTGCTTCCCATGGTGTGAGTAACAAAATCTGATTCCATGAGCAATCCATTTAGAAATGGTCTGTTTTGAAATGGATTTACCTTGGGAACTTGAAGCATAAGAAACAAACAATTGCTCTGATTTCCTGATGTCCTTGGTTCTGTCCAGGTAAAAATGTAGTTGTCTGTGTACATCCAAGGAATGTAAGATCCTTTCCCCTTTATTTTGAGGAGTGGGGAAAAAAGTTGGCAAGTGAATAGTTTGATTTAAAGCCACTTTGGAAACCACCTTAGGCATGAAAGTAGAATTAGTCCTTAAAGACACCCTATCGTGATGAAAAATAATATAAGGTTCCACAGCCATAAGAGCTTGCAACTCTGAAACCCTCCTGGCAGAGGTCAAAGCTAACAGGATGGCTGTCTTCCAAGATAAAAACTTGATGTCAGATGAGGCTTCAGGCTCAAAAGGAGGTAAGGTGAGCTTTTCCAAAACATAGTTGAGATCCCAAGCAGGAATGGGAGGAGATCTAGGGGGCCTTAAGTTCTTAGCTCCTCTGAGAAATTGTCTCATGAGCTGGTGGGAAAAGATAGGAGGGTCTGTATTATAATGAGCAGAAATAGCAGAGGCGTGTATCTTTATGGAAGAGAAAGAGAGACCCTTATGTAAGAGGTCTGACAGGTAAAGTAAAATCTGAGGAATGTTAGGAATAAGAGGATCAGAATCCTGAGCCTGCATCCAGGAACAAAATCTTTTCCATTTTCCTGCATAAGATTTTCTAGTGCTACGACATCTGGCTTCTAAAATGACATCCATAACCTGCTTGGGTAGGAGAGAATGAATCAAAGATCCTGGATTAACCAGGCCGCCAGGCTGAGAGTTTTGACATGGGAGTGTAGAATCTGACCCTGGTGTTGGGACAGAAGGTTCGGAATCTGTGGTAAAACCCAGGGTGGCTCTAGACAAAGGTTTCTCAGTGTTGGGTACCAAAACTGTCGAGGCCAATTTGGGGCCAGCAAGATTATCATCTTGGGCTTGTCCTGCTTGATCTTTAGTAATACCCGTGGAAGAAGAGGAAGAGGCGGAAAGGCATATCCTGAGAGGTTTCTCCAACTGAATGATAGAGCATCCACTTTCCAAGCTTGATCGTGGAAAGTCCTGGTGCAAAAAATTTGTAGTTGATGATTGAGGTGGGATGCAAAGAGGTCTATGTGAGGACATCACCAGACTGCTGTAATCATCTTGAATATTTCGGAGTCCAACATCCATTCGTGTGGATCCGAAAGGTTTCTGCTCAGACTGTCTGCCAGGAAGTTTTGCTTCCCAGGTAGAAACTGTGCTTGAAGGTCCAGACTGTAAGCTAGAGCTGTGTTCCAAAGACCCAAGGCTAGTCTGCAAAGGGGGTAGGAATAAGATCCCCCTTGCTTGTTTATGTACCACATAACTGTGGTGTTGTCTGTCCGTATCAGTAGTTGTCCTGGTTGTAGAAGATTCCTGAAGGCCAACAGAGCTTTCTGAACGGCTAACATTTCCTTTAAATTGATAAGCAGGTGCTTCTGATCCTTTGTCCAAAGGCCCTGCAGACAGTTGCCCCGAAAATGGGCTCCCCATGCATAATCTGAGGCGTCCGTGGTTAGAATCTTAGTGGCAGGAGGCAGACAGAAGGGTTTTCCTTTGTTTAGAGTACATGCCTTGGACCACCAAAGGAATTCCTTCTGAAGACAAGGCAGGACGGAGATCAGTATGTCTAGATTGTGACAATGCTGAGACCATACACATTTTAGGTATCACTGTATTTTCCTCATATGTAGTCTTGCATATGGTACGAGAAGGATGCAGGAGGCCATGTAACCCAGAGCCTGCAGGAATTTCCTTGCAGATAGCCGAGTTGTAGTTGCCAAGGTTTTGAAAGTTGAAGCCAGCTGTAACTTTTTCGTATGTCAGAAATGCCATCTGGGTTGTTGTGTTTAGAGAAGCGCCCAGAAAAATTATCTGTTGTGAGGGTGTCAAATTTGACTTTTTTATGTTTATAGTGAATCCCAGGAACTTGAGAAGATTCTGAACAAACGGTAGATGCTGAAGTAAGATATCCTTGCTGTCTGCCTCAATAAGACAGTTGTCCAGATAAGAGTAAATGTGAATTCCCTTGAGTCTGCAATAAGCTACTACTGGAGCCAGGCACTTGGTAAAGACCCTGGGCGCAGTAGACAATCCAAAGGGCAGCACAGAGAATTGGGAGTGCCTTGATCCTGCCTTGAACCTGAGGTATTTTCTGCGTTCCTGTCTGATGGGAATGTGTAAATATGCTTCTTTTAAATCCAAAGTTACCATCCATGCATTTTTGGTCAGCATTGGCAGTAGCTGCTGTAGAGTAAGCATCTTGAATTTTGGTATCTCTAGAAAAGTGTTCAAGACTGACAGATCCAGAATGGGTCTCCATGAATTTTGCTTCCTGAGGACTAGAAAGAGCCTTGAGTAAAAACCTTGTCCCATCTCTGAAAGTGGAACTAGTTCTATGGCTTTCATAGCCAAGAGAGCTTCCACCTAGTTTAATGCCTCTGACCATTGATGTTTTGGAAGATCTGGCCATCCGCTTGACCTTGGTGGGGTATGAAAATGGAATTTGTAACCTCTTGAAACCATATCCAGAACCCACTTGTCTTGGGTTATACAAGTCCAATTTAGATGAAAAAGAGAAAGTTTTCCTCCGAGACGGGCTTCCAGGCAAGAAGTTCCTGTAGCCCAACAGAGGGAGTCGAGTCTGTTTTCTATGGGCTTGCGACCTGTCTTCTCCTCCCCTAGGGGTGGAAGCAGTCCACTGTCTTGGTCTATAAGAGGCTTGCGTTTGAGGCCTACCTCGGGGGCGTCTATATCTACCCCTCTGAGGCCTGTCTGAATTGGGAAAGGACCAATTTTTTGTAGGCCAATTCCTGCTAAATCTGGGTGGCTGTACTTGTAAGAAATCTTTAACTGTTTGCATGGACTTTGCCCTTGTCCTCCATCTTTTTAATCATGTCTTCAGCTTTAGATCCAAATAGAACACTATGCTGAACAGGAGCATCCAATAATTTAGCCTTTACCTGATCTGGCAAATTTTGTTCCTTTAACCATGCATGCCTTCTAATTACTGTACCAGATGCAGCAGCCCTACAAGAAGCCTCCAAGGCATCAAATCCACAGTGTAAACCATGCTTCCCAACTTGTTCAGTGGCATGCAATAAGTCATGTAGTTCCTTATCATCTGCACAGGCGGAAATGGAAGTTAGCTTTTGCTTTAAAACAGACAGGAGAAATTGCTGGTATTTCAGCATATGAAACTGACAGTTTAAAGCCCTAACAGATAAAGTAGCAGAAGTGTACAACTTTTTGCCCCATCTTTCTAAAGATCTGGAATCCTTCTCAGTGGGAATGGGGTTTTTAGCAGAAGCGGCCTTAACGCCCTTAGGACCCTGAGAAATGGTTTCAGGGTCAGCAGTTGGGTTCTTGAATAAAAACTGGTGGGAATCAGGAGCCCTATAGTATCTGTCTGGCTTAACAGGAGCTGGAGAAAGAGAGTCAGGAGTTAAGTTAGCCTCCGAAAAAGCATCATCCACAATATCCAAAATAGGAGGAATAGCCAGGGGCCTATGTTGGGGAAGAAGAAGAAAATCCCTTAGTCTTTTCTTAGATTCTGAGTACTCCTGTCCTTCCCAATGGAAATGTTCCCTCATTTCATGCAAAGTTTCCCCAAAAGAGAAATCCTCAGGGGGAGAAGCTGAAGGAATGGATTCCTCAGCATCAGAATCCTCATAAGGAGGGAAAGAATATTCCTGGTCAGAAGAAGAAACAGAAGAAACAGAAGCCTGATCAGAGGAGTCATAATAAACTTCCTGCCTTGGCCTTTTGTCTGGAGGGGGATGTGAACCCCTAATCATAGTAAGTAAGTCCTCCACCATTTTAAATAACTGTTTCTGAGACTTGGGAGCCGGATCAGAAGAGGCCTGGGTTGCAGTCTTTGATTTGGAAGGAGTCTTTGCCTTTGTCTTTGGCTTTGCCTTTATAAGAAGCTGAGTAGGCCTGAAAACCCCTTCGGAAGCTGGTACCTGCACAGCGGCTTCGGACCCATCCGAAGGAGCATTGTCCGAAGGTCCAACTGAAATATTCAAAGGCCTAGTTGGCTCCTCGTGGGAGTCCGTTTCGGCTATCGGTTCCGAAATGGCCGACGACAGGGGCTGCAAAAGCGCCTCACTGACGACGGCCGAACCTGAAGCTGGCTCCGCTTGTGTGACATTGTCTGATTTGGACCTCAGAGGCCTGTCTTTGTCCTTGCGTCGTTTGTGAACTCCAGTAGCCAGAACCGTATCGGATGACATTTTGTAATTAAAACGCCTACCGAAGTAATTCAAAGCAAAATCGGACCTTCGTTTAATAGTACGTTGATTGAATCTAGCACAAAACCGACAACTAGCTACGTCGTGGTCAGGGCCTAAGCAAGGAATACAGTAAGAATGAAAATCCTTATGAGGTATTTGCTTCCCACATGAAATATAATTATTAACTTTTTCTGACATCGGACTGGAGCAAGAAAAAAGTTTCCCCAACGGGGTACTTAGCTTTGTGTAGGAGAAGAAAATCTTCGGACTGAAGTTTGATTAGAAAAAATTGTCAGGAGTCAGCCGACCGGCACTTGCTAACTGCTATCACCGCATGGCAAGAAAGACTGGAGAACATGGCGTCGGCTGTCAGCTTTGTACTCCTGGCGCTCTGACGTCAGGGAGCATGGCTGAACAGCCGACGCCGGACCCAGACTATGGGATTCTGGCCGACCGAGGACACGATGAACATCAGATAGTGCATGGAGCCCACCCTGAAACATAGGTATTGTCTGCAGGATTCCCTTATTGGGATGTGCAGGTAAGCTTCTTTTAAGTCTAGCGTTGCCAGCTAGGCATCCTTGACTAACAGAGGAAGAAGCTGTTGAAGAGTTTGCATTCTGAATTTTGGAACCACCAGAAAGGTGTTGAGAATAGACAGGTCCAGGATAGGATACCAGGAGTTTCCTTTTCTGGGAACCAGGAACAGTCTTGAATAAAAACCTTGTCCCCTTTGTTCTGCTGGGACAGGCTGAATAGCCCTGATACTGAGGAGAGATAACTTGTTTTTGGGACTGTGCCCACTGATTTGGGGGGAGGTCTGGCCATCCACTTGTGTTTGGGAGTGAGTGCAAGTGGAATCTGTATCCTAGGAAACTGTTTAAAACCCATTTGTCCTGTGTAATGAGTTCCCAAGTTTTCTGCATGCAGAGCGAGCTTTCCTCCTAAGGGAGCAAGTAGTTTAGCAGGGCTTGGAAGAGTTAAGGATAAGTCATTGTGCCAATTTTCCATAGGGGTGGCTTACTACTCCCTGCTTTGGAACTGGGAGCCCCCCACTGCTTAGATCTGTGCACAGCCTAAGATTGAACTCTTGGTGGTCTGCTGCTCCTGACTGAGAAGGTCTGGAAGGCAATGGAAAAGACTAGTTCTTTGAAGGCCAATGCCTACTGAATCTAGGAGGCTGTACTTGTAAGAAAACTAACAGTTTGCATAGATTTAGCTTTTTCCTCCATCCTTTTGAGGACTTCTGCTTTGTTGCCAAAAATGCGGTCTTGGTTTAAAGGTGCATCCAGTAATTTAGCTTAAACATGATCTGCAAGTTTTGTTCCTTAAGCCAAGCATGCCTTCTAAGTATAGACCCAGTGCCCTGCAAGATGCTTCTAAAGCATCAAAACCACATTGCAAAGTATGTTTACCGACTTGTTCAACAGAATGCATTAACTCTTGCAAATCTTTGTGTTCAGCACAGTCAGGAATCAACATAGATTTCTGTTTAAGTAGTCCCATAATATGCTGCTGATATTTTAACATATGAAACTGGCAATTTAAAGCCCTAATGGCCAAAGTAGCAAAAATGTATACTTTCTTACCCCATCTGTCTAAAGCTCCAGAGTCCCTATCAGAAGGGGTAGGATTTTTGGCAGTAAAAACCTTAATGCCTTTTGTTCCTTGGGAAATGGTCTCTGGATCCGCATTAGGATTCTTGAAGAGGATTTTTTGAGAGTCAGGTACTCTGTAGTACCTGTCAGGTTTCCTAGGAGATGGAAGCAAAGTGTCTGGGGTAAGGCTGGATTCCAAGAAAACATCTGCAATCTCCAGAACTGGAGGGATAGCTAGAGGCATGTGTTGAGGCAGGAGTAACAATTCCCCAAGTCTCTTTTTGGACTCATAGTTGTCCTGTCTTTCCCAGCGGAAATGCTCCCTAAGGGTATGCAAGGTTTCACCAAAAGAAAAATCCTCTGAAGGGGAAGCAGAAGAAATGGAATCCTCTGCATCAGAATCCTCATAAGTAGATAAGGGTAAATCCTGGTAGTCGAAAGGAACAGAGATATCAGATTCCTGATCAGAAGAATCAGAAAGAAAATCAGTTCTAGGTCTCTTAGAGGGGGAAGGCTAGCTTCGCCTAATTAAGGTAATAAGGTCTTCAGCCATTCTAATCATTTGTTTTTGAGGCATATAGGCCTGAGAATGCGGTTTGGTTGTCAGTTTTCTCGGCGTAGTGCGAGCTTTAGGCCTGAGGAATTCGGTATTCTAAGCTTGAAACGAAGTCGTCGGTTAAATATGAAAATCGGTAGGCCTGAATACACCCTCAAAAGCTGGTGCCTGCACAGCGGCTCCGGGCCCATGCAAGGTAGAGACATTCGCAGGTTCCATAGTCGAAGAAACATCTCTCAGCATACCAGACTCCGAATGGGTCTCAGTAGAGGCCTGTGGATCTGTAGTAGTGGGTATCAGCGGCTGTGAAAGTACCTCACTGAGTACCGGCAGACTGGCAACTAGCTTAACGGAAGCGTCGTCTGCAGTTTTGGACCTATGCGGTCTGTCTCTGTCCTTATCTTTACGTTTTTTCAGGAGATAGGTAGTCGGATAGCTTAATGAAGCCATTTCGGAGTACGGAGATCGAGAATGAAAGTATTTAGCTACAAAAATAGCCTGATGATGAATAGTTCGGCCGTTGAACAAGGCACAAAACTGACAGCGAGGGACGTCGTGGTCTGGGCCTAAACAAGTGACGCAGTAAGAATGAAAATCTCTATGAGGTATTTGCATTCCACAGGCAAGACAATTGTTAATTTTTTCTGACATCGGTTAGAACAAGAAAAAAGGACCCCCAACGGGGTATTTATCTTTTTGAAGACTTCGGGTCTGAAACTCGAAAACGAAAATTTTAGTAGTCAGCCGACCGGCACTTGCAAACTGCTTCTGCTTTGGGCACCACACGGCAAGAAAGACTGATGTAATGGCGTCAGCTGCATGTTTTATACCCTTGACGACCTGACATCATAGAAGAAGCGACAGCATCCGACGCAGAAATCCAAAGACTCTAGTATTCAGGCCGGGCTGAGGGCTACCTGCAGGCAGATAACCCAAATGTGATGACTACAACAGTGAATCACGAAGAACATCAGCATTCCATGTTAAGAACCTCAAGTCGGACTGATGATCTGGTTCAAATGGCTCATGCGTTAGCTTCTCTAACACAAAATTAATATCCCAAGGAGAAGAAAATGGCTTTAAGGTTTCTTATGCAAAAACATTTTCACAAGAGAATTCATTGAAAGAGGGATCCATGAACAGATATGTGAAATGACTAATAAATGAACCTTGATGGAAGAGTAAGAAGGGCCGTAAGACAGTAACTCACATAAATACTGCAAAACCAGGGAAACACTAGCATCTGTGGTGATTGACTGCTTTGGAGTGGGGAGGGGGAGAGAATACCTGGAATTAGGGATATCTGCCATCTCCACCAAATGATTTCTTTTCTCACAAATCCCAGCAATTGGATTTGAAAAGCCAATGAATGTTGGTGTTGAGACCAAAGACACTTCAGATACCACTGCATCTTTCTCATGTGGAAAATCATAGATGCTATGACACCCCAAATCCTGAGGTATTCCCTTGCAGGGACCAAACTCTGAATGGAAAACTCTGAAACAGATCTAGATCTACTTTTTCCTGTGGAAGAAAAGCTCTTTGAACTGACGTGGCTACCAAACACTTAAGGAACACAATCCTGAGAGATTCAAAAAAGGCTTTTGAATGTTCTATTGGAATCCCGGGTTGTCTTATTCTCTCACCCAAGAGAGAGAAGAGAGATAAAACGGCATCTGACACTTTGAAAAAGACTCTGCAAGGATTAAAAAGTCATCTAAATATGTAAAAATGTGGACATCCTACAGTCTTCATGAGCTGTAACTGGAGCTAGATACTTTGTGAACACACTATGTGCAGTGGATAGTCCAAGGGATAAGGCAGAGATCTGATAATCTGACACACACGAAATGCCTGAAACCTGGATGAATAGGAATGTAAAGAAAAGCATCACTTAAATCTAGAGTTACAAAAAAACTTAAATGATTAAGAAGAGGTAAAAGGTTGTGAAGTGACAGCATTTTTAACTTGGGCACTATCATAAAACTAGTTTAGGAAAGAAAGTTCCATTACTAGTGTACAGGCATTTTCTCTCCTGGAACCAAAAACATCCTAGAATAAAAACCTTTCCCAAACTAGGAAGGAGGAACTGGTTCTGTTGCTCCATGAAACAAAGTATGTTGAAGGACCGGGGGAAATACAGCAGTCTGGACTGGTGGATGAGGAAATTACCTCCAAAAGGAAGGAATTTCCTCTCACTGCCATCTGTAACCTTGACGAGTGATCCTCAGAAACCATTTGTCTGAAATTATTAGTTAAGCGATAACCATAACTTGGCATCTGTGTTGTCCATTTTCATTCGTCCTCACCAGTGGGTTCGGATCCAACTTGACCGCATGCACTAGACTTCAGATCGAGCTCTCAAGCTCCTCCCGCTACCCATAATGCTCCATACCATCCCCAGCACCTCAGATAAATTTGCTGCATAATCTCCCATTTTATAGTAGAAATATACATAGACAGAAGAAAGACAGGGCTTAAACCAGGAACTAAGTCATCCCAACACAGTCGAACAGGTACTTCCACGAGTGACAAGGATGGGGGAGAGATGGAAGAGAAGGCGAGGAAGAATGAAAATGGACAACACAGATGCCAAGTTAGGATGAGTACATAACTAATAAATTTGATGTTGTCCTTTTCATTCTTCCTCACCAATGCAATAGATTCTCCAGCTACGTAACCCTAGGGAGGCCTTCATGGAAGGATCTACAGAGCACTGTCAAACCAAAAGAAGCTCTGCTTCTAGAAATTTTGTCCAATTTGTAATGCATAACAAAGGTACGAGTCTTTGAACAAGCAGCTGCAGTACACGTCATTGATGGAGGTCCTTGACCAAAAGGCAGCTGAAGCAGCCATGGACTGAGTAGTAGGCAGGGAGGTTGATATAATGGTTAAGGTGTTTACCTTGCAGACACAAGGTGCAGGGTTTGATTCTCACATGGGGCAATTGGCTAAGGGCAATTAGCCTAGTACTAATCTATGAATCTAAGAGGAGGTTGTGGTAAATGATGTCCTTTTTGAGAATAAATCAATGAGATGCAATCAGTGATCCACTTGGCTACAGTGACTTTAGATACTGCCTGAACCAAACAATTTGGGGAAAAGGATACAAAGAGTTGATTAGACTTCCTGAATTATTTTACTCTGTGATGATAAAAACGTAGCTGTCTATGCACATCAAGGAAATGAAACATGTACTCCTCCTTAATTAAAATATTTGGGAAGAAGACTGGCAACTATGTTCTAACTGGTGTTATTCTCAGATGCCAACTTAGGAAGGAAGGGTTAGACCACAGAGACACCCTGACTTTATGGAAAACAATATGAGGAGGCTTTGCTGATGGAGCATGGAGTTCAGAAATTCTTTTCACCAAAGTGATAACTGCGAAGAAGATCGATTTTGAAGAAAGGTACTTCAGATCACATTTGTCTGCCCGTTCAAAGGGCTTCTGTGTTAAACCTTGAAGGACCACTGTAAGGTCGCAAGGAGAAGGGGTCCTTAACTGGGGGGGTCCGAGTAGAAAAATGCCTTTTATGAAGGCCATACACAATCTGGACAAAGTCAGAGAAAAAGATTTGTTTCCAGCATGGAAATTTGAAATCGCTGCCCACCGAAGTTTAATCTTAGAGAAACTAGCTCCATCTTTAAACAGAACTGTTAGAAAAAGAAGAATGGCCAAAGGTGGTGCTGAAAAAGGGTCAATATTCTGGTTAGAAGCGCAAATAAAAAATCGTTTCCATTTGCTTCTGTAGACTTTCTTGGTAGAAGCTTTCTGGGAGGCCAAAATAATATCACGAAGTGGGAAAGAAACCCTGGATTGCCTATTACTGTAAGTGGAAAAAACATGCAAATAGCTTGAAGGCATGGAGACTGGTGTGCTGAATTCTCAATGAGTGAGACAGGAGATCTTGCAGGTATAGGGTTCTTGCAGGTCTCCTCTGCCTCTAGGGAGGTGTCTACAATTAAAATTTCCTCCTCTGCCTCTGGAGGAATTATCAACATGCAAATCCTGGAAAGGTCCCTGAGATTTTCAGAACCACACCTTTCCACCTCCTTGGTTTCCAAAGAAGATCCGTTGACGAGTTGAAAACCTGATTCCTATAGCAGACAGAGTCTTTCCTTCTTGTTTGATGTAGGTATGCGTGTCTTTAACTGATGGTCTGAACAAGGAAGTACACTGAAAGTGGGCATTGTTAAAGGATGTCTTGAAGGTCTCTGCAAAATCACATAGCTGCATCCAGGCATGTCTCTTTATGGCTATACCTGAACTGGCTGCTCATCAGATGCCTTCTGCAGTATGAGAGATCAGCCTCATCGACACATCTGAAATGGACAGTAGAGTGGCCAGTTGAGAGGAAGTCTTTTTGACATCCCCAGCAGACATGGACTCCAACAGGGTATTTGATAACTCCTTAGTCAAATCTCTTCATAACTGAGTAAAATGTGCCAAGCAGTTTAAAGATCTACGCATGAAGGAAGCTGAGGCAAACACCCACTTTCCAAATCTGTCCATCACTCTAGACAGTCTGTTAAGCAGATGTACAAAAGAGCTCTGTTCAGCTTGCTCCTTTCTTGTTCTTGGTGGCTGCCACCACTACCAGAGCATCAACCAAGACTCCCTTGGTCCAATGGGGGTATATCAGAAGAAGGGGCCAGAAATTTGTCTGGATGCCTGAGAATAGGTTAGACAGTGCATGGTTCCTTCCAAGCTAGACAGGAACCAAGTCAGTTTATCCACCGGGTAAGTCACCCAAGAAGTAGATGGTCCAGAACCAAAAGCCTCCAAAACAATGATTCTTCAGGAGAAGGAGACTGGGATCTCCAGGATATCTCCAAAGGAGATGTTATCAGCTGGCAGTCTGGGGGATCTCTTTCCCTGTTCAAAACCATTGTCTTTTGTGACAGACTCTATAGGAGAGTCCGTCTGTCTCCTCTTACACGGTCGTTTTTCGAGGGTTTTCTTCTGTGGGATAATCAGGAGAGGTATCAGAGGGGGGTCCCTCTAGAAGAATTGTTTGGAGACTTCCCAGAACTGGCTGTCCCTGTGGGATAGGTCTGATGGACTCGGAGCCCGGAACCAAAGACGGAAGATGGGTATGATCTGAGACAAGAGAAGATGGTTTTCTGTGAAAAAAGAAAGTCCTTTCTACCACCTTGAAGGCTGAAGGACCACAGGAAACCTCCCCTCTTATCCAGAACCAAAGCTGTCAAGTCAAGGAAGGGAGGTCAAGGCCGCCCCTGGATCCAAGCCTCAAGGGGAAAGCAGGATCTGAGCCATCAAGGGCTGAGGATCTGAGAGAAAGGGCTGGATCCAACAAAATCGAAGCTGAATCCAAACCCTTGGACCCGATGCCCACATCTCAGATTCAATATCTGCTTTGAACCTTGGGTATCAGATAAGAACCAGTTAGGGACACCATCAGAGTCAAGGAAGATATTTCCCTTGGATCCAACACTGAACCTCTTGGTAATCTCATATCCTGGAACTCCAAAATCACTCACTGAATCAGAGGAGAAACAATGGACTTAGAAGTAGCACTCATGAATTCAGGAAGGGACAGATCTGGCAGGACCCCATCTGGATCAGAGCCGTGAGAAATTTCCACATCACACTAAACACATCCACTTCTCACAAGCTCCTAGAAGATCTGAATAATGCTGTGGATGAGGGTCTGGCATGTTTCTTCAGAGTCTGGAAGAACTGGTCTGGCAAGGAAGGAGATACTGACTTAATGGTGCACTCCAGAGTACGGCTCCTCCAGAGAGAGCCAGATGAAGGATCCAAGGTCTTCGATGCCATGATGACGTAAAAGGAAATGGAGAAATTACTTCTGGAGCCGATACTGTAGGATCCAAGAGGCATTTAGGATCCAAATGAAGGCTCCCAGGTTTAGGATCTGAAAGGGTTGGAACAGAGATTTTTCCGGACCATCTCCAAAGGCTCCAACGAAGATTGAGAAGACTTTGGTGGAAACTGATTTTTTTGTTTCTGAAGAAAGAGATGCTGCTGACTTAAGGGGGGGTTTAAGCCCCAGAAGAAGCAGGCAAAAGACTTCTAAGCATTAACTTATTGTGCCTGTCTGCTAATGCTCTGGGATTAAAAGTAGAGCATACTGAACAGGCTATACTGAGATAATCAGGTCTTAAACATAAACTGGGGTCTTGTTTGGCCACCGAATGGCATGCTCACTGAAC